>NW_018408296.1:340907-441009 GCF_002113885.1 Mizuhopecten yessoensis
TCACTCAATGTTTGAAAGAGTACAGTACCGATATTCCGATACATTTACAGTACAACCTGGCTCCGCCCTCACTAACGGCCGTGCCGTAAAACATATTATAGATGAATTATTTGTGAGCAATAAAAAACAAATTTCATGAGAACGAAAGTTGTCTCCATATCTTTCCTATATAAATCAGTTCAATCCATTAATCCTGAATAAAGTATACCGGATGTTGAATATTTTACGCATGCGCTTTGTTGTAAATACATGTTGTCGCCTAAGTTAATGATGTATTCTAAATTTGGAGACGAATATAAGGGAAGTTTAGACTATCTAAATCATGTCTATTCTTATTAAGCTTATCCGTTTCCAAGCCATACGATTGACATCTACATTTTGTCCATATCAGGGTCATGTACTTTACCATGGCAACCGCATTTAGGTCATTCGGTCAAGAGTAGGATTAACATTGATTGATAGAAGACTGACCAGTCCGGAGCATTACCATTAATCACTTTGGACAATCTCGGATATGGACGTACTAGACAGACAAGAGATACAGATTAGAGTGTAGGATAGCCACGAGATGCTGTGAGGCCTTGAATATGGACCGGAGAACAAAGGCCATATCAGTGAAAGCAATCTTCGGGTTCTCACGCGTTACATCGACAGCATCCGAATAGCATCATTTCCGTTTGTTGAGTAAGTTTCTTCATCATACGAATGCTGTACTTCCGAACGGTGTCACTCGCTGTAAAACCAAAGATATTCACAGCATCGTTACTCGGTCTGCAAAACAAACTCCTTTCTAAGGCAGTCATAGTTCTCGACGCAGTTCAACAGATTGGATTTTTGTAAAAAAAATATTATTGTTATTTTAGCAAATGCCACATCATGGGTATATTTCAGGAATTGCGGCGCCTTAGGTGGTGGGTAGGATGCAGCGCGATAGCATATGCTTTACAGGACGAGCTTAAATTGCTTCTTATTCAGCATGTATTTTATCTAAGTGAAAAATAATAATCATATATTACTAACGCGGGCTCTGGGCTGTATTAAAATCGGAAAACGCCGAAATGACAATAAAAACAATATTTAGTATGTAAAAAAACCACGAAATCTTAGGTGATTTTGACGTGCCACGTTAATCAGCTTATAGCATGCTCATTATGTTTCATCAACACTGTCGGTAAACTATCAGAACCTAGACTGGTTGGTTGGACTTGTATATATATATAGGAGGCAAATGTTGTCATGGTTTAACGCAATCTTTTCATCAACAAAGAGTACATTTATGTGTAATGATACCTTCACAAAAATGAAAGCTTATGTTAAGAGCCAGTCAGATTCTGTTTTGGAACAATACAGATACGATTACTACCCGAATCTGTAAAACCAATCTACATCTAATGGTGTATGTATAAATGGGGCCTTTACAACTCCCTGACTGGAATCATAATAACTGATCACGACTAGTCTGTCAGGTATACAGGATTATCAAGATCAAGTGCGGTAACCGACCTAATTGTACCTGACGTGACCCTGTTCCTGGAAAAAATGACCTGAACATTGATGTCGGTCGATTTATTGGGTTTTTTCTGAAACGAGCGATTTCCAAAAACCAATTAACACGTGTAACCACGTCTTGAAGAAGATGTTTTTAATGAAAACCAATTGGCATTTCCATAGTGTTGTACTTACTGGAAACTTAACTTAATTTTCAACTCTTGTGGAAGTGAATTGTTCTATTGGGTTGGTAGGCTGATAAATCTATAACGTAATTCTGCATTCCGTTTCAACTTTTCTAGGGTAGACGGCTAATATGAACCTCCCCTGAACAAAATGTAAGGTCAACACTAATTAATGTTAGCACGTTACTATCGGAGAGAGTCACCAAAACACGCGCATTTAAATACTAAGTATATAAAATAAAGTTTCTTTGCGATTCGTTAATGTTTGCTTAGTTTCTAGAGACCAGGCCTATTTACCCCGCATCACGTGGGTGTCATGTGGGCGCAATTTCGACATCACGTGGCTAAAGGTGGACGTCCTGGTAATAAGAAAAACGTGATTATGGCATCAAAAATATATACAAATTAATCGCCACTTTAGAATGTTCCTCAGCGTGGTTGTCATAGTAACGCGGACTGAAGGTGTTTCATTAAATCAATTACTATCCCAAAGAAACCCACCATTGGTCTCGTTTGACAATGATGGTATAAAAAGGTCAAGAAACGAGCCTGCGCGCTTCGTACAATGATCATGTATATATGGTATTTCATTAACAAGTATTGTGTCTGTGTGTATGAATCACGTTTATTAGAACAATACACCTTTGTACATGCTTTTTAATTTTAATTCATGACTGAAAAAAATAATCATGACTATATTATAAGTGTGTGTATCTTTATAAATATATATATGTGTATCAACAACGCGCGCTCAGTGAACCGAGAACGGCCGCAGGATGAATGGCCTAACCAATTAGATTTGTTGTCACTGCAACAGATGTAGTGAGCGGTGCCTGGTGGTGAGATTGTCGAAGGGGAAAGTGTCGTGTATACTCACATGGTTGTACTGGCAGAGGAATGGAGACCTCGCATAGCATCGAGACGTAAAGGAGGCAAGCACATTGATCACTTATCGCCCTGTCTTGTTTGTCGATGTGAACTGTACGAGAGCGTACAGCGACGGCCAAACTGTAATGCATTGATAAAGGTGTGAACAGATACCGCGATGATGTGAAGGTACTCAAGTTACTCTAGGCGAAAGCTTGTACTACAAACGGTAATCAAACTATTGGAGTATTTGTTAAAGTATTATGAACAAATGTACGGTCACTTTGACAAATATTGACACCATTTCGGACCATGCTATCTGGACGGTACTCAAACTCTACCCGAACTTAAAGCAGTTTTTTTGTTTGTAAAATTTGTGTGCAAGATGTTTGAACGATACTCAAAGTTTACGAGTAGTTGTTTCCAAAACTTCTGGGAGACGGACGTTGCAAAGATGTTGGACGATACTCATTCTATTGGAATACGTCTTCCAAATTTGCCGAAATTGTCAAGTTGACAACATAATTGCCGGTGAAATTCCAAGCAATTAGTCAATGTTGAAAACATAGGATTTTGTAAATAAGGATACTGACTAAATTCATCGCGATTGTTTGTTTGGAAAGTTCTCTACTGTGTAAACGTCTTGGATATGTGTTGCTCATTAATAAAAAGACTGTAAAGAACAATTAAGAACGGTAAGTGTCGAGAAAATTAATTGTAACGAGCAGACAATGAGATTATTTTGGCGTTTGTTTGCAACGTAACAGCCTCTAAGAGAAGTGAATGTCGTAATTTATTCCACTAGGTTAACAAGATCAGGAAATGTTGCCAAAGATTCTCATATGATAAGTACCATGTCAAATGGCACAACCTATTCAGAAATCCGTCTCGTGGATAACTTCACCAGTACTAAGTTTGACTTCACGTCTCCTCTGACGAACGCGACAAGCAGTGAGTGGCAAGAATTTGATTTGCAAAAATTTATCATTTCAAATCTTGGCAATAGGACGAAGGATTTGACCACTGGGGGGTTGTTGACTGCTGTCTACATCACCATATTTCTCACAGGAATAGCTGGTAACTTGTGCACATTTATTGTGATCTTTAAAAACATCTACATGCACACCGTGACGAACTACTATCTGGCGAGTCTAGCCCTCAGCGACGTATTAGCTCTGCTGTTTGGTAAGTAATGGTCTCTTCCACAAACTTTCCAATACATCTCTCATTTATTTAAGCATTAAACTGACTGTAACGTTTGTGGTAATTCATGTAAGATAAAGGAATGTGAGTAAAAGATTTGTTTTCATTTGACGTATTTCTTAAAACCGGTGAAAATAGTGTAGTTAAAGATATTCCTCAATGAGTGCTGGTTGATTGTCCGGTTTATTTAATTCGAGTTAGTAAATGAAGACACGAGGTTTACCGAGTGCCTTTTACAATCCAAAACTTAGATAAACACGCTAATCAACCATACCATCACGAAATACACCATTTTCTCCTGTATACAACTTTCAGATATTACATGTATATCTAGAAAACCATATTTCTTTGTTTGGAATACATAGAGGATATTTGATGGTGTCGTTATTAATAACAAATTAGCCACACGAGTGAAATATATTTGTTTTACTGAAGATACCATTACATTTTCGGGCGGCAATCAGGAGCGTAATATTTAGCGCCATATCCTAATGACGTCACACTTGACAACCATGCTGCGCGCCGTTTTGAATGGGATACTCAACGCAATTCCGACGTTTTCTGCTATTTTCTGTTATTATTGCTTATAAAATTGTTATCAATTATATAATTATGTAAATACTTAAGTGTGTGTGCCAAACATTTACCATAACAATCACTTATTCTACCGTCGCTTCATTTGAATCTGAACAAAAAATCGTTGCCTTTGAATGCAGCGAATAGAAAATACCGTTATGATTGGTCAATATCGAAAAAGTGACTTTTGATATTTGTCACAGTGTGAAAGGTATCAGTTTTATCAAGTTGATAGAATCCGATATTTCACTGGCAAAAATGTAATAAATTGTTCTTGTTTCCGATCAGGGAAACAATTGTCATGAACTATGACGTCACAATGGAAGATGACGTTGGAAATCATGGTTACAATAAAATTGACTCACAACTTGCATATTGACTAATGCAATAACGTCCAGGGTGTTATCAAATCCCAGCAGGCTAATCTAGAAAGTCGGAAGTGAGGAAACCTATAGTTCCTGACGGAATAACGGTCACATACATTGAGTGGAACAGTTTTCATGTAAGCATATACTTTACTGTATGTGTATATTGAGAAAGACATAAATAGAGTGAAAACGTGTTAACAAGGGAAGGAAAACCAAAATAACCATAATAAGCGCCGCTCGCGACTTGCAGCGAGAACAGAACAACAGTTCTAACTATATAACAGAACCTCCTCAGATCCTACGTAGGACGAATGGTGGTGTTATGAAGTTGCGGAAAAAAAGGATTCTACAACAAACGGGGTTCCCGCAAAGTGTTATAATAATTGAGTGAGCTGATTAACTGAGTAATGATTTCCCAATATACATATTTAACATGTTTTTATTTACGGAATACGAGTATATATTACAATGGTGGTTCAAACCGGTTCAATGGGATTTTTTAGGAACGAACAGTGCCCTCCAAAGAAAGTATAGTTATCGATGTAGTTGATAACACGTAAAACAGCAAAGAAAAAGTAACAGACATGTGACTGGTACCCAATAGAACCAATGCATTTGTGCTGAAATTGAGATTATCGAAATTTTGTATTACGCTATTATAAAATCGTTAAAATTGAAATTCTTACATGTATATTGGCAAAATGCTTCTTTGTCAACTTATTTGCATTACAGGATCTTTTTTTTGTGCGCTGACTTGATAAGTTTAGCGCGGGCTGGTTCATTGATACGTTTGGTGGGATGGGGGATGTAACCTTGTCGATTTTATGTCCCCTGTCATTTTGTGGCTGTGGGGGCATATAGTGTTATGCGTGTCCGTATCGTCCCGTGCCTTTCCGTCGCGTCAGGTCCCATCCCGTCACGTCCCGTTCACGTCCCGTCCAGATTCATTGTCATGTCTCTAGCGACATAATCTCTTCACAGATTTAAGTTCATACACAAGTCAGTGATTAAAAAACGCCAGTAAAGTTCGTATTTCAGGGTATTTCAAATGTCATTTTTGTAACATATAGGTCAACCACAAGGCCAACAGGGTATTTATGTTTACAGACGTTTTCTAGGTTGGATTTGTGTTGTTTGACACATAGGATCTAAAACTGAAAACATTCGTGTTAAAATGAGTTAGTTTTAAATAGCAGATAACATTACCAATAGAATTTAAAACTACTCAAATGTTGAGAAATATTTCATTGAAACAAAGGCGTGGAGAAAATTAGCAATATCCTGAAGCTCTAATACACAGACAAGGCCAAGTGTGAAAAACTACAGTGAACCATTTGAGTAGGAATCCAAAGTTGTCATGCCGCAATCCGGTATATTTGTATTTTTTATATCACGATAGTGTTAAGTAATGTCTCATTTGTCGGACGTCCATTGGGAAACACGTGTCGGATGTCCACGGGATAGAACATACAAACGTTATTCAACAATCATCATCACTATACGAACGTTAAGTCCACAACATCGAACCTTTTTTTTTAATGTACTGTTGTTTGAGTTTAGTCAACAAAGTAGTTTTCTACCCCCGGGGATGATTTCTATCTAGTTCATAGCGTGCATCCGCTAATAAAAGGGGCGGCCGTTTTGATTGGCGATTTGGGTCGTATTGTACCGATACACAAGAGAAATCATGATGTTCATCCGTGAAAAATTGCTCACCTTTTAACGGCAAAACATAGCAGAGCCGTTCGTGCATAAAAAAACACATTTATATTTAACAACAAAGTGTCGATATCTTACTACTGTTGACTTTTTATTAATTTTTATCTCTGTCTCACATCACCCGTGGGAACCCATCACTTCAATCATTCTCTTGAAATATCGACTAAACAAAGCAGAGAAAGATTCCAATATGTATTGATTTGGAGAACGTTGCTCAAGTTTGTATGCTCCATGAACTCATCCGATTCTTGTTAACAAGTGTTCGGGGAATCGTGCGTTTGTTTAAATCATTTGATGTAATCGTCATGGCGTGACGCTTTACTATGGGACGAGAATGTGTGATTAGATCCAGTCTATGTGACGCTTTACTATGGGACGAGAATGTGTAATTAGATCCAGTCTATGTTAAATGTTTCGCTTGGTACGTCAGAAGCAAATAAGTACAGTTTGAAAGCAATTAGTTACCTACATGATCTCAAGTCATGTCAAACTTCTTTAGATATATTTTTAATCAATCAATATTTTATCATGGGATATACATTTTATTTGTATAATGCTTAATGGGGAAAAAAACATTATTTGGACGTTAAAGCTGAATAATTGGTATCACCGTCACTTTAAAATATCGAGTAAATGGAATAAATTGAGTGTTTTTAGCATACTCGATGACTTTGATGAAGTCATCCTAAGTAAGACTAAGAGGATATGTATTTGTGTTGAAGGGTCAGGGATACCCGTGTTAAGGCCGAGAAGACTAGATAGTCAATTAATATTAGGTTGGCTTGATACATATATTACAGAATGGTAAACATTTACTAGTCAGACAACGCAATACTAAAAACTTTACATTAAATTATTGTCTTTGATGCAGACCTATGTTGTCTTTCCTGTTGTTTTGGTGTCTCCTCTGTTCCTGTTGTCTTTCATTTTGTTTTGATGTCCTGTTCCTGTTGTCTTTCATTTTGTTTTGATGTCCTGTTCCTGTTGTCTTTCCTTTTGTTTTTAAAAAAAAAGGTGTCCTGTTCATGTTGTCTGTCCTTTTGTTTTGGTTTCCTGTTCCTGTTGTCTTTCTTTCCTTTTGTTTTGGTGTCTTGTTCCTGTTATCTTCCTTTTTGTTTTGGTGTCCAGTTCCTGTTGTCTTTCCTTTTGTTTTGATGTCCTGTCCCTGTTGTCTTTCTTTTTGTTTTGGTCTCCGGTTCCTGTTGTCTTTCCATTTATTTTGGTGTCCTGTTCCTGTTGTCTTTCTTTCCTTTTGTTTTGGTGTCTTGTTCCTGTTATCTTCCTTTTTGTTTTGGTGTCCAGTTCCTGTTGTCTTTCCTTTTGTTTTGATGTCCTGTCCCTGTTGTCTTTCTTTTTGTTTTGGTCTCCGGTTCCTGTTGTCTATCCTTTTGTTTTGGTGTCCTGTTCCTGTTGTCTTCTCTTTATTTTGGTGTCCTGTTCATGTTGTCTTTCCTTATTGTTTTGGTTACCTGTTTATGGTGTCTTTCCTTTTTTTTTGATGGCTGGCCTATTCCAGTTGTCTTTTCATTTGTTTTGGTGTCTCATATGTCCCTGTAGTTATTCCCTTTGATTTGTTGTCTCCTCTGTCCCTGTTACCATGCTCTTTGTTTTGGTGTCTTGTTCCTGTTGTCTTTCCTTTTGTTTTGGTGTCCTGTCCCTGTTGTCTTTCCTTTTGTTTTGGTGTCCCCTCTGTTTTTATTTTCTTTCATTTTGTATTGTTGTCAACTCGGTCCCTGTTGTCAGTTCCTGTTGTTATTTCCCAAAGGTGCCTTTTAAAATGGTTACACCTAAGTTCTCGGTCCCTGTTGTCTACCCTTAAGATTTGGTTTCACTTCTGTCCCTGTTGTCTATCATTGTGTGTTGGTGTCACCTCGGTCCCTGTTGTCTATCCTTGTGTGCTGGTGTCTCCTCTGTCTCCGTTGTCTATCATTGTGTTTGTGTCACCTCGGTCCCTGTTGTCTATCCTTGTGTGCTGGTGTCACCTCTGTCTCCGTTGTCTATCGTTGTGTTTGTGACACCTCTGTCCCTGTTATCTATCATTGTGTGTTGGTGTCACCTCGGTCTCCGTTGTCTATCATTGTGTTTTTGTGTCACCTTGGTCCCTGTTGTCTAACCTTGTGTGCTGGTGTCACCTCTGTCTCCGTTGTCTATCATTGTGTTTGTGTCACCTCGGTCCCTAATGTCTATCATTGTGTGTATGTGTCACCTCAGTCCCTGTTGTCTATCCTTGTGTGTATGTGTCACCTCGGTGTCCGATGTCTATCCATGTGTGTTTGTGTCACCTCGGTCTCCGTTGTCTATCCTTGTGTATGTGTCACCTCGGTCCCTGTTGTCTATCATTGTGTGTTGGTGTCACCCCGGTCCCTGTTGTCTATCATTGTGTGTTGATATCACCTCTGTCTCTGTTGTCTATCCTTGTGTGTTGGTGTCACCTCTGTCTCCGTTGTCTATCATTGTATTTGTGTCACCTCGGTCCCTGTTGTCTATCATTGTGTTTGTGTCACCTCTGTTCCTGTTATCTATCACTTTGTGTATCTGTCATCTCGGTCTCTGTTGTCTATCATTGTGTGTTGGTGTCACCTCTGTCCCTGTTTTCTATCCTAGTGTGTTGGTGTCACCTCGGTCTCCGTTGTCTATCATTGTGTTTTTGTGTCACCTCGGTCCCTGTTGTCTATCCTTGTGTGCTGGTGTCACCTCTGTCTCCGTTGTCTATCATTTTGTTTGTGTCACCTTGGTTCTTGTTGTCAATCATTGTATTTGTGTCACCTCGGTCCCTGTTGTCTATCATTGTGTGTATGTGTCATCTCATTCTCTGTTGTCTATCATTGTGTGTTGATATCACCTCTGTCTCTGTTGTCTATCCTTGTGTGTTGGTGTCACCTCTGTCTCCGTTGTCTATCATTTTGTTTGTGTCACCTTGGTTCTTGTTGTCAATCATAGTATTTGTGTCACCTCGGTCCCTGTTGTCTATCCTAGTGTGTTGGTGTCACCTCGGTCTCCGTTGTCTATCATTGTGTTTGTGTCACCTCGGTCCCTGATGTCTATCCTTGTGTGTTTGTGTCACCCCGGTCCCTGTTGTCTATCATAGTGTGTTGGTGTCACCTCGATCTCCGTTGTCTATCATTGTGTTTTTGTGTCACCTCGGTTCCTGTTGTCTATCCTTGTGTGCTGGTGTCACCTGTGTCTCCGTTGTCTATCATTGTGTTTTTGTCACCTCGGTCCCTGTTGTCTATCATTGTGTGTATGTGTCACCTCGGTCCCTGTTGTCTATCATTGTGTGTATGTGTCATCTCATTCTCTGTTGTCTATCATTGTGTGTTGATATCACCTCTGTCTCTGTTGTCTATCCTTGTGTGTTGGTGTCACCTCTGTCTCCGTTGTCTATCATTGTATCTGTGTCACCTCGGTCCCTGTTGTCTATCATTGTGTTTGTGTCTCCTCTGTCCCTGTTATCTATCACTGTGTGTATCTGTCGCCTCGGTCTCTGTTGTCTATCCTTGTGTGTATGCGTCACCTCGGTCTCCGTTGTCTATCATTGTGTGTTGGTGTCACCTCTGTCCCCGTTGTCTATCCTTGTGTGTTTGTGTCACCTCTGTCCCTGTTGTGTATCCTTGTGTGTATGTTTCACCTCTGTCCGTGGTGTCTATCATTGTGTGTATGTGACACATGAGTCCCTATTGTCTATCATTGTGTGTATGTGTCACCTCGGTCTCCGTTGTCTATCCTTGCGTTTTTGTGTCACCTCGGTTCCTGTTGTCTATCCTTGTGTGTTTGTGTCACCTCGGTCCTTGTTGTCTATACTTGTGTGTCTGTGTCAACTCTGTCCCTGTTGTCTATCATTGTGTGTATGTGTCACCTCATCCCTGTTGTCTATCATTGTGTGTATGTGTCACCTCAGGCCCAGTTGTCTATCCTTGTGTGTATGTGTAACCTCTGTCCCTATTGTCTATCATTGTGTGTATGTGTCACCTCAGTCCCTGTTGTCTATCCTTGTGTGTATGTGTAACCTCTGTCCCCGTTGTCTATCCTTGTGTGTATGTGTCACCTCGGTCTCCGTTGTCTATCCTTGTGTGTTTGTGTCATCTTGGTCCCTGTTGTCTATACTTGTGTGTATATGTCACCTCTGTCCCTGTTGTCTATCATTGTGTGTATGTCACCTCTGTCCCTGTTGTCTATCTTTGTGTGTATGTGTCACCTCTGTTCCTGTTGTCTATCATTGTGTGTATGTTTCACCTCTGTCCCTGTTGTCTATCCTTGTGTGTATGTGTCACCTCTGTTCCTGTTTTCTATCATTGTGTGTATGTGTCACCTTTGTTCCTGTTGTCTATCATTGTGTGTATGTGTCACCACTGTTCCGGTTGTCTATCATTGTGTGTATGTGTCAACTCTGTCCCCGTTGTCTATTCTTGTGTGTGGATATCACCTCTGTCCCTGTTGTCTATCCTTGTGTTTTGGTGTCACCTCTGTCCCTGTTGTCTATTCCTTTGTGTTGTTGTCACCTCCGTCTCCGTTGTCTATCATTGTGTGTGTGTGTCACCTCGTTCCCTGTTGTCTATCCTTGTGTGCTTGTGTCACCTCTGTCCCTGTTGTCTATCCTTGTGTTTTGGTGTCACCTCTAGCCCTGTTGTCTATCCTTGTGTGTTTGTGTCACCTTGGCAACTTGTTGTCTATCCTTGTGTGTTTGTGTCACCTCAGTCCCTGTTGTCTATCCTTGTGTGTATGTGTCACCTTTGTCCCTGTTGTCTATCATTGTGTGTTGGTGTCACCTCAGTCTCTGTTGTCTATCCTTGTGTGTTTGTGTCACCTCTGTCCCTGTTGTCTATTCTTTTGTGTTGTTGTCACCTCCGTCTCCGTTGTCTATCCTTGTGTGTATTTGTCACCTCTGTCTCCGTTGTTTATCATTGTGTGTATGTGTCACCTCTGTTCCTGTTGTCTATCCTTGTGTGTATGTGTCATCTCAGTCCCTGTTGTCTATCATTGTGGGTATTTGTCACCTCTGTCTCCGTTGTCTATCCTTGTGTGTATGTGTCACCTCTGTCTCCGTTGTCTATCCTTGTGTGTATGTGTCCCCTCTGTCTCCGTTGTCTATCATTGTGTGTATGTGTCACCTTTGTCCCTGTTGTCTATCATTGTGTGTATGTGTCACCTCTGTCTCCGTTGTCTATCCTTGTGTGTATGTGTCACCTCTGTCTCCGTTGTCTATCATTGTGTGTATGTGTCACCTCTGTCCCTGTTGTCTATCATTGTGTGTATGTGTCACCTCTGTCCCTGTTGTCTATCCTTGTGTGTATGTGTCACCTCTGTCTCCGTTGTCTATCATTGTGTGTATGTGTCACCTCTGTCCCTGTTGTCTATCATTGTGTGTATGTGTCACCTCTGTCCCTGTTGTCTATCATTGTGTGTATGTGTCACCTCTGTCCCTGTTGTCTATCATTGTGTGTATGTGTCACCTCTGTCCCTGTTGTCTATCATTGTGTGTATGTGTCACCTCTGTCCCTGTTGTCTATCATTGTGTGTATGTGTCACCTCTGTCCCTGTTGTCTATCATTGTGTGTATGTGTCACCTCTGTCCCTGTTGTCTATCCTTGTGTGTATGTGTCACCTCTGTCCCTGTTGTCTATCATTGTGTGTATGTGTCACCTCAGTCCCTGTTGTCTATCATTGTGTGTATGTGGCACCTCTGTCCCTGTTGTCTATCCTTGTGTGTTTGTGTCACCTCTGTCCCTGTTGTCTATTCTTTTGTGTTGTTGTCACCTCCGTCTCCGTTGTCTATCCTTGTGTGTATGTGTCACCTTTGTCCCTGTTGTCTATCATTGTGTGTTGGTGTCACCTCTGTCCCCGTTGTCTATCATTGTGTGTATGTGTCAACTCTGTCCCCGTTGTCTATTCTTGTGTGTTGATATCACCTCTGTCCCTGTTGTCTATCATTGTGTGTATGTCTATTGTCTATCATTGTGTGTATGTGTCACCTTTGTCCCTGTTGTCTATCATTGTGTGTATGTGTCACCTCTGTCCCTGTTGTCTATCATTGTGTGTATGTGTCACCTCCGTCCCTGTTGTCTATCATTATGTTTTGGTGTCACCTCTGTCCCCGTTGTCTATCATTGTGTGTATGTGTCACCTCTGTCCCTGTTGTCTATCATTGTGTGTATGTGTCTCCTCTGTCCCTGTTGTCTATCCTTGTGTGTATGTGTCACCTCTGTTCCTGTTTTCTATCATTGTGTGTATGTGTCACCACTGTTCCGGTTGTCTATCATTGTGTGTATGTGTCACCTCAGTCCCTGTTGTCTATCATTGTGTGTATGTGTCACCTCTGTCCCTGTTGTCTATCATTGTGTGTATGTGTTACCTCAGTCCCTGTTGTCTATCATTGTGTGTATGTGTCACCTCCGTCCCTGTTGTCTATCATTATGTTTTGGTGTCACCTCTGTCCCCGTTGTCTATCATTGTGTGTATTTGTCACCTCTGTCCCTGTTGTCTATCCTTGTGTGTTGATATCACCTCGGTCCCTGTTGTCTATCATTGTGTGTATGTGTCACCTCTGTCTCCGTTGTCTATCATTGTGTGTATGTGTCACCTCTGTCCCTGTTGTCTATCCTTGTGTGTATGTGTCACCTCGGTCTCCGTTGTCTATCCTTGTGTGTTTGTGTCACCTCGGTCCCTGTTGTCTATCATAGTGTGTTTGTGTCACCTCTGTCCCAGTTGCATCCTTGTGTGTATTTGTCACCTCTGTCTCCGTTTTCTATCATTGTGTGTATGTGTCACCTCTGTCCCTGTTGTCTATCATTGTGTGTTTGTGTCACCTCTGTCCCAGTTGCCATCCTTGTGTGTATTTGTCACCTCTGTCTCCGTTGTCTATCATTGTGTGTATGTGTCACCTCTGTTCCCGTTGTCTATCATTGTGTGTATGTGTCACCTCGTTCTCCGTTTTCTATCCTTGTGTGTTTGTGTCACCTCTGTCCCTGTTGTCTATCATTGTGTGTATGTGTCACCTCTGTCCTTGTTGTCTATTCTTGTGTGTTTGTGTCACCTCTGTTCCTATTGTCTATCCTTGTGTTTTGGTGTCACCTCTGTCCCTGTTGTCTATCCTTGTGTTTTGGTGTCACGTCTGTCCCTGTTGTCTTTCCTTGTGTTTTGGTGTCAATTCAGCCCCTGTTGTCTTTCCTTTTGTTTTGTTATTTCGTCAGTTCCTGTTGTTATTTCCCAAATGTACCTTTTTAAATGGTTACACCTTAGTTCTCATAAATCGTCCTTTTTATTTTTGAGATTCTGTTTTGTTGATCCATATTTCTTGACGCTGGTCTCCCTTAAGGAACTAACCAATTAGTTGTCTCCAGAAAACATTTGTTACATATCACATATTTCTTCGTTAGCAGATATGGGTAAAATGTACTCCACGTTTCTAATAACACTTTTCTCGGTATTACGCACTAATGAAAGTCTTGACTGATTATTACCGTTAATTCAATATGCCACTTTCTTAAGGCAAAACATATTCCTTTGATAATGTTAGCTGTACTTCTGTGTTCGACTTTTTAGGTAAAAACATGTAGGATATATTTTAAATATAAGATAACAAATACCGGTGTAGCGTCTTAAAGGTACATAAACTTTAATAAGATTTGGGAATTTATTGAGTATTAATTGATGTTAAAAAACAAGGGAGCTAACTCTAGAATAAATTACTGACAATATGTGTTAGGTAACATACACCTTTAAGGTAAATAACTCTAACTTCGTTATAAAAAGAAATTTTAAAAAACAAAGTTCCTATCTCCTTGAATATGTGTTAGGTAGCATGCACCTTAAGGGAAATAATGTAAGTCTAATTTGTAAAGGCAGCATCCAGCCTTAATTTATATTGAAGAGATCGAAACCTAGCATTGACAGGCCAAAGAACTTCGAACGCATCATGTGGATTGTAACGTTTCCAAAAACAACATTTTAACAATAAAATAAAGCAAATCCAGAATAGGATAGTCTTTAAATCCTTCTAGAGGACTTTTTTTCAAACACAAGTCCATAATAAATGTCTTTAAGAAGACGGTCATTGTCAGACTTCACACACTTCAATCTCTCATTTGCACCAAAACGAACGAGCTTGCTTTCATTGAGGGAAAGAGTGGTGTTTTGTGGGAGCTGTGTTCGGCCGTATGGTGGGATTGAGGCAGGCTTTTGTAAGGTCAATATCTGACATAACGTTCCGGTGATTGAATCTTCTGGTATCCCTTGTGACAGCTCCCCTTCTTTTACAGATACTTTACAACTATGTAGGGGTTCTTTTTTAAAACCGGTTCACTTATAGAGTACAGTTTGACCTTTAAGACGTTCTTAAATACGTGGAGATGTACTCGTTTAAACCCGTACTGAATGACATTCCAGATGACCTACTGTCAGCTACAGATATATGTAAGAATAGCCATTCAGAAAATCTCAAATATAACAGCATTTGTTGAATGACAAAGGTAATAATCGGATCTACTGTTCCCGTTGTATACATCGATGTATCTACATAGCCTCTGACAATTCGCCCGAGCTACAGTGTATTATCGGGAGTCAAATGAGACCGCATCTAGTAAAGCTCTATCAGAGCTGTCATCTCTCGTGCTAATTAGTGGTGGGCATCGTACAATGTATCTTCATCTCTTCATCAGATATCGGTTAACGATTCCTCCCCCGCCTTCCTGCGTCACACGCTGCCAAGGACATTCCAATGATTCCTTAACATAATAGTAAAGTGGTTCTGGAAATCTTGCTAATTTTATTGCAAATCTATGAAAACGAAAATTTTGAAACATAAAATATAGATAATACATAGCACGGAAAAAATAAGACTAAAATACAACAGCAGGATCCGGGGAGACATAAACACCTTTTTTTGCAACCATGTTGTTCAGACCCGTGACTTAGGGTCAAACTGATTACAACCAGATACAATTTTTTTTATTATTAGTACTATATAATTAAATTATAAGAATGTTTTAATGACATGTCTTTAAATCTGTATGACGATTACAAATAGGGCAATTACATTGAATTGCATCTGCTAAAACTGTCAACAACGGGTTTCAAAGGGGAGGGAAAATCACATAACATCCCGAAACACATGTAATTGAAAGAGTTAGTTTGTATAAAACACACAACCTGGACTAGAAAAACGGAACTAGATGGCCCAGTGTGTCAGAGAATGGCTTCGGTATGGCGGTCAGCGTGACGACAATGTTGTACGGGGAAACATCTATAACTGTTAGCCTGTCAGTCTCGAACGGCGTTTAATTTGACGTGTTAGTCTGTCTCAAATGTCCAGCTAAGTATAGAAATGCCATTAACACAAATGTATCTCGTATTCATTATAAAAAAACATCTATAGACATAACATGTGGGCATTAACAGGCAATGCAAACAGAAATTGAACGACAAACAGAGATTGACGGACAGACAATGCAAACAGAGATTAAACGACAAACAGATACTAATGGACAGTCAATGCAAAGAAAGCTTAAAAACCAGACAAACAGGGACTGACGGACAGATAATGCAAACAGAGATTGAAAGATAGACAAACAGAGACTGACGGACAGACAATGCAAACAGAGATGGAAAGACAGACAAACAGAGACTGCCGGGCAGACAATTCAAAGAAAGTTTGAAAGACAGACGATCAGAATCTGACAAACAGACAATGCAAACAGAGATTGAACGACAAACAGATATTAACGGACAGACAATGCAAAGAAAGCTTAAAAACCAGACAAACAGAGACTGACGGACAGATAATGCAAACAGAGATTGAAAGACAGACAAACAGAGACTGCCGGACAGATAATACAAAGAAAGCTTGAAAGACAGACAAATAGAGACTCACCGACTGATAATGTAAACAGAGATTAAAAGACAGACAAACAGAGACTGGCGGATAAACAATAACAGAAAGAAACGTTACTTTTTATCAAAAAAAATCTTTAAGAAGAATGTTTTTCATTAAATGTACATTGCATTGGTTTAATATACATTCCTCCCTAATGAAACTAGATTAATCTCTAAAAGGACAAAGAACTGTGTTACCTTTCCATAAAATATTTTTCTTTTGTTGACATACATTAATAACACAACAGTAACGATGGTAAATTGACGCGCCATTGTTGTCATATGCTTCATCACTCGGAACTAGGTTTTGTTGGCTTTTATCCATTTTTCAAAAGAGACTTTGAGTATGAGAAATATGACCAGGAAAACTCGAGCGAGTGACGCCCACACGATGCCTAAAGTCATATGATCATTATAATCCAATCAGGCACGCGCATATATATAAGGTATACTTATATGTAAGGTTTATCTATTTCCACTACAGAAGTGTCAGCTGAGCCAAAAGAAATGCGCTGAGCGTATTTCGTTAAAGATTCCACTGTTCTGAAGAGAAAAAGGGAATCACCTTGAATGACACCCCGCCCACCCCCAATTAATAACCATAGTTAACAACTATTTTGTAAATGAGGAAAGTCTCAGGTCTTTTGAAGGTGCAGTAATGGAGCCATTTTGAAGGTGTGACCTCTTTCTTCAGATTTTCTCCCTCTTTCTAAAATTTCTGTAAACGCCAACGTCACTGTCTTAGCGTTTCTTTCTGCTTGTGATTGGAAACGAGTTTTCAACTTCAGTATTCACGTGCTGTCGTTCTACGAATGTCATTTTGTCACTTTTTTCGGTATCATTAAAACATTCCGGAAACGAAGTGTGTCAAATTTGTCTCTTCATTACGAATCCTCGCCCAATCCCGAATAGTTAGTTATTGAAGCTTGTCAATGATGTTCAATTCTAAAACAACAAAAATAAAACACATTTGGTTAGAGAAGAAAAAATGAACATGTTTCTTTTTGATATGAATTCCATCTTAACAATGTGTAGGGAAAGTTGGTTAATTAATGTTGATCGGAATCTGCAACGATTGATTGCATTTGGCAATCTGTTTTTAATACAAATTTGTCTGTGAAATGCGGATTTGATTAAATATTGATAAACACAAGGTAAGGTTTAAAATGATTTTTTTATTGTTCTTCATCGCGAAGAAAAAGGAAAGCATTATAAAAAAAACCGCTTTATGCTGTGGGTGATGCAGAGAGATTCCAGTAGCAGCAAGAAAATTGGTCAATTATTCATCTCCTGTACACGAGAGAAATCTTGCACGACCGTTGACGTAAAATAACTGTAAATTGTCCTGTAGATAGGCCAAAACATTGATTTATCATAGGAAACAAGATATCATTTTGATGCATATGACGGCACAGGCGATTGTTTCGGAGTACAATCCAGTTAACTCTTACATTCTTCGCTATCACTGATATTGCTTTACTTAACACAGGAATGTATTTGTTATTCGCTGTTCAAACCATCAGTGTTGGACGGATGAATAATTCAACGATTATTGTTTATTGCGCCAAGGAAAGCAGCACGTATATCTCCTCTTCTACTATTCCATACTTGAATAACATTTTTTGGGACATTAGAGTTAATATTATCAGTCTATCTACGTGTTTTTATTTCTTCTGTCGTTTAGCGAAAAACAAAATGATTATATTAGATATAATGAAACAGCGAAAATACACTTTCCAAAAATTGTAATAACACCGTAAAAGTAGCACCTGTTTGTCTGGAACTATTGGAATGACATAATTGGTGAAGATTTATATCTTTCAGAGCTGAAAGCTTATTTTAATAGATTTACTGACATATTCTTATTAGTTTACATTATTGGAAAATATTTTAAAGACATCTTTGAATAACGAATTGACATTACAGAGATAAACCTTTTGGAAATTGGTATCATGTAGATAGCATATCCATATGTTCAACAGATCGATTTTACAACAATGCGGATTAAAATTAATGCTCTTGAATGTAAACAACTAATCAATATCACGAGAATGTAAATTACAAATATATTTCAAGAGAACGTTATATTACAAATCCGTTTCGCCAGAATGTAAATTAAAAAAAAAAACATTTCAGGAGGATGAAAATTACCAATTTCTTTCAGGAGGATGTAGATATATAAATCTATTTCACGAGGATGTAAATTACAAATTTGTAAATTGCACATCTATTTCACGACGATGTCGATTAAAAATTAACTTCACAGGGATGTTAAATTACTAATTTCTTTCACGTTGATGTTTAGTATTATTTTCTTTCACGAGGTTCTAAATTGCAAAACAATGTCCGGAAGATGTTTTGCACTGAAACAGACCCGTGATTGGTATCGTAGGCTGGTCACAACAGGATATACTTCTAATTCGCCTATAGATGACCGTGCTTCACCGCATGGTTCCTTTAAAGTTTATGCTCAGAAAGCGACTTATTAGTAAGAACATTCTATTTCAAGAGAACGTTACATGATAGGACATTAATTCTAATTTTCCCATAACGTGCACTTCCGTACCTGGTGAGAGATATTTCGAATCAAAACGTGACCAGGTCGATATTCCATTTTCTACTCCAACGCTGAAATAATTACTGCAATGGGTTTTCTTTTTCATATTTTTGCTTCCTATAAGAATTGCATGATAAAGTCTAATAATCCCCCAACTTTTAACGCTACATTTACATATTGTAATTGCTGCTGTACATACCATTGCTAGATGACACCAACACGTAGTCAGTAAAATGTACATGTACATTTTATCCCTAAATTTAAAGTGACAACAGTAATTCGTGATCAAACACAGGTGATGATAGACATTTTCAAAACAAAAACCAACGATGAACAATTAGAAAGCATATATATGAATGTATCTGCCATGTCCGATAAGTTTGTTTGATCGTTATTGTCTGCTAAAAGCTGCTTATACCACCACGTAGTATACATTGTATGTATGTAAACCTTGATCTTGTGTTGTTGGTGTTTGTATATCATTCATTATTGTCAATCAGCAGAAACTGTATACAATTATTTGGTTTGGTTTGGTTTAGTATTGTTTAACGTCCTATCAACAGCTATGGCCATTTAAGGACGGCCTCACCTGTGTGCAAAACGCATGCGTGTAGTGGATGCGTGTGTGTTTTGGGAGGCTGCGACATGTTCGTGTTTGTCTCCATGATAGCGCGGAACTGATGCTGGCTTTATACTGGAACCTCACTGAAACTTACTGCCGAAGACACCCAGCAGGACACCCCGTCCGTTCACATTATAATGACAACGGGCAAACCAGTCGTCCCGGGCCTAAAACACTGAGCGTTAAGCAGGAGTACAAACTACCATTTTACAGACTTTGGTATGCTTCCGCCAGGGGACAGAATCTAAAGCCTTCCTCATAGGGGCGAACGCTCAACCAAAGGTCAAAAGAGAGGCATTATCAAGGGAGACATTAGGAAGAAGAAGGTTGTTTAGAAAGAAGACAAAATATCAGATCCCAAATTTAGTCGCCTCTTGCGATCATGCAATGGGGGCAGCAGGTACAATTCTTACGCCCTACCTTCAGGGACATGTATAGCCCTTGGATGAAGTTCATATACGTGTATACAATGTATATGTATTGACTGAGGGCGCAGTCTGGGGTTAATATATTTGTATTTGGGTTTATAAATCCATGTATATTGACTGAATCTAAAGGTTAGGTTTATATATACTAGCGGAAAAAAAGAAACTACTGTGCATGCGGAGAACTGTTATAGAACATGTATTACCAACTGTATATACATGAAAATTCACACACATGACCGAGTATGACACATACACACTATCCGTGTGTCATTGACAGTTTTTCCCGTGCAGTTTGCTCTCTATAGGCGTTGACCAGGTGGCACGTTTTTCTCGTCCAGCCATCCAATTCGATAATGAAAGTTTATTTTTCAACTGTTGGGTCACTCTGTTGAGACCAGTGAACAGTAAAAACAGCATTATAACGTTTTAATTTGTGATGAAAACTATGCCGAGGCTCAATGAAAATGACCGCCTCCGGATTACTGTTATGCTTCAAGCTGGTATGGGCCAAGCAGTTGTCTCCACACGTTTTCATGTCCATCGAAACGAAATCCGGGATTTGTGGAGACGACATCAACAGTTTGGCCACGTCGGCGATCGACCTCGTGCGGGACGTCCACGTGTGACGTCACGTCAACAGGACAACCATATTCGGCTTGTCCATGTTAGAAATCGCTTCCAAACGTTTCCGTGACACGTGTGTGGTACAACGACGTTCTTTCGGCGGAGGCAGCGCTATGATTGGGGGCGGCATCACAGCCAACGGGAAAACGCCTTTGTTAACGGGAAATTGAACGCGCTACGTTACCGTGACGAGATCCTCCGGACCCACGTCATTCCATTCGTGCAAGGGCAGCAACGTCACATTACGCTACAGCAGGACAACACCAGGCCACACACAGCTCGTCTGGGATTAAATGAAGCGCAGAATACGGGCATTGCCTAATCAACATGTGACGTTGGCTGATTTGCCTGCAGCGTTGGTACAGATCTGGAATGCCATCCCACAAGCAGGCAAACGGTGGACATACGAGGTATTAACTTTGTGAACTCAGCATTGACCCCCTACTGTGCTTACGTCACTCCTGAGCGGAACTTATTGATTCCATGACATGGAAAATGGAATGCAAATGTTAATAAATAACAAATAAATTGTCCCTGAAAACCTTGTTGTTCTACGTCATACACATTTATTTTTATAACACATTTTAGGCATGCACAGTTTCTTTTTTTCGCTTGTATATATGTTGGGGTTTTTTACTCTTTTTTTTCGGCGGGAGGTCTATTTTTTTAAAACACATAGCTTATATCGATTCGCAATAACTTAGAATCACGGCTTGAAGTAAATACTTTTTTTTATAAATTATTACGTGAAGGTGTAAGTGTATCCATCAGGAACTCATATCGCCGTCTCTAAAGGATAAATTGTTGAAAGTCGTACGCCATTGATTGCCGACATTCAGCAGGAAGTCTGTAATATTTCTTTTTAAACTTTAAAGATGAATAGCTGAAAGACGTACATCACTGATTGCTGACAGTAATATTACATTTTTTTTAAACCTGAGGTTGTGCAACAAACCGGAAATTGGGGATCAGACATCTTGGTACTTTCTAACGCACTGGTGTGGATAAACCGGAACTATTAAAAATGTAGCCCGGGTAACACTAGTGGGCGAAACTGTAGCGCAATTAGACCGGGGCAATACAGGTGCCTTGGTTGCTTCGGTAGGCAGACCGACGGGATACATATCGGAGGTCTAGGGTTCGTGTACACACAGAACGCTCCTATTGATGATAGTTTTGTTTATTTTAACGTTATAACTTTTTCATAAAAGCCCCACAAGATATGATTTTCTATCCATAGATTAGTCATAAAATATTTAGTCACGCAATGAAAACAACAACAAAACAACCATAACACATTTTCTAATGCTAATGTAGCGGAACTGGACTGGGTCGATCGTACCGGGTAACTCAATTGGAAGAGCGTCCGTCTAGAGTTCGGAGGGTCTCGGGTTCGAACTCAAGTCTGGCCGTGCATTTTTCCTCTTCTGTTACACATACAATGTAGTTATAGTTTGTGGCAGTGGTGCGGGAATCCTTTATGTATTTTTTAATATCACTTTACAATTTTACAGGAGTGAATACGGTGACTTAGTAGTGGTAATGACACAGTCATGGATTTAAAAGGTCAATTATCCGGATTTTACTTACAAGAAATATCTATACCATGCGCAATATAGGCGATGATATCGGGTACAATTGATGGACAACCTTCTTAATACGGATCACGGATTGGACACCAATGTATCAATTTATGATATGTGAATCGTAATCAAATACAACAGGCTATGCTTCACTCAACCAGAAATACGATTATAATTACAGTGTATGTGTTGTTATTAGTCGCTGATTTTGTGTTTGTCGTTATAGCAGACATCAATATTGCGATAAAGCATCATTATTTTGAACTTTCGAATGCTGATATCGCATATCACTCAGAGATTGACATATTTGAAATACCACTTGAAACCGCCGTCTTTTTTTTTTGTCTTTTTTTCTCTCCTACCAACTCTTCAATTTCGGGGGTATCCCCTGGGTAGCTCAACTTTTAATAAGCCGGTTGTTCGAATGGTGCGATCATGTGGAGTGTTACGTTACAGTGTCCAGGTTATGACATTTCAGTGAGACAGCACTTTATAATTACCCTTGAGTGGCCCCAACACCTGTGAATATCGTCTTCATATCAAACATCTGTGGACACCGTCTTCATATCAAACATCTGTAAATATCGTCTTCATATCTAACATCTGTGAATACCGTCTTCATATCAAACATATGTGAATTCCGTCTTCATATCAAACATCTGTGAATACGGTGTTCATATCAAACATCTGTGAATACCGTCTTCATATTAAACATCTGTGAATAACATCTTCATATCAAACATCTGTGAATACCGTCTTCATATTAAACATCTGTGAATAACATCTTCATATCAAACATCTGTGAATACCGTTTTCATATCTAACATCTGTGAATACCGTCTTCATATCAAACATCTGTAAATACGGTCTTCATATCAAACATCTGTGAATTCCGTCTTCATATCAAACATCTGTGAATACCGTCTTCATAACATACATCTGTGAATACCGTCTTCATATCAACCATCTGTGAATACCGTCTTCATATCAAACATTTGTGAATACGGTCGTCATATCAAACATCTGTGAATACCGTCTTCATAACTTACATCTGTGAATACCGTCTTCATATCAAAGTGAATATCGTCTTCATATCAAACATCTGTGGACACCGTCTTCATATCAAACATCTGTAAATACGGTCTTCATATCAAACATCTGTGAATACCGTCTTCATAACTTCCATCTGTGAATACCGTCTTCATATCAAACCTTTGTGAATACGGTCTTCATATCAAACATCTGTGAATTCCGTCTTCATATCAAACATCTGTGAATACAGTCTTCATATATAACATCTGTGAATACCGTCTTCATATCAAACCTTTGTGAATACGGTCTTCATATCAAACATCTGTGAATCCCGTCTTCATATCAAACATATGTGAATACCGTCTTCATATCAAACATCTGTGAATACCGTCTTCATATATAACATCTGTGAATACCGTCTTCATATCAAACATCTGTGAAAACTGTCTTCATATCAAACATCTGTGAATACCGTCTTCATAACTTACATCTGTGAATACCGTCTTCATATCAAACATTTGTGAATACGGTCTTCATATCAAACATCTGTGAATACCGTCTTCATATCAAACATATGTGAATACCGTCTTCATATCAAACATCTGTGAATACTGTCTTCATATCAAACATCTGTGAATATCGTCTTCACATCTAACATCTGTTAATACCGTCTTCATATCAAACATCTGTGAATACCGTCTTCATATCATCATCTTTGAATTCCGTCTTCATATCAAACATCTGTGAATACTGTCTCCATATCAAACATCTGTGAATACCGTCTTCATATCAAACATCTGTGAAGAATATCGTCTTCATATCAAACATCTGTGAATACCGTCTACATATAAAACATCTGTGAATACCGTCTTCATATCATCATCTTTGAATTCCGTCTTCATATCAAACATCTGTGAAGACTGTCTCCATATCAAACATCTGTGAATACCGTCATCATATCAAACATCTGTGAATAATATCGTCTTCATATCAAACATCTGTGAATACCGTCTTCATATCATCATCTTTGAATTCCGTCTTCATATCAAACACCTGTGAATACTGTCTCCATATCAAACATCTGTGAATACCGTCTTCATATCAAACATCTGTGAATACCGTCTTCATATCAAAGATATTTCGACTGTATGTTTTACCGCTGTTTTTTCCCGAGTCACTTTACTGAGGCTGTCAATGGAACAATGTACATCTGTATCTCGGTTATACATTTTAATACAGACATTAAAACGACTTCTGTTGAATATTTAGAAAATGACAATAAAATATTTAGTATTCTGACTTCCTCTTTAATCTAACCCCTGAGTATTGACTTCCTATTTAATCCGACCCACGCCAATTCTGACTTCCTATTTTATATGTCTCTGCGTATTCTTTCTGTCAAATATACCCCTGATTATTCTGAATTTCTGTCTAATCCGACCTCATTTTATTCTGACTTCGATCATTCCAGTCTTATCTGGTCCCGACAAATATCAAATATCAAATCTGCTTCCTGAGTAATCTGACTTCCTGTTCAATCCGACTTCTCTGTTTTCTGACTTCGATCATTCCAGTCGTTTTTGGTCCCGACTAATATGACATATATGTATCTGATCCCTGAAGATTCCAACAAATCATCTAATCCAACTCATATCTTGAATCCAACTTTGTGTGGGATAACACGTGGTACACGATACAAAGTTTAATGCAGAATCATTGCGTAATGTTTTATCTAAACAGAAAAGCGTAAATGAGTTAGTTCACATAAATCTCCCGACATATCATTGTAAAACATACGATGTAGATGAAATAGCTCCTAACGATAGCGTTTTGGTTAGAAAAAGATGAAATACCGACAATATCTAGCCATGAACTTGCTTTATCTTATTTCAAACTGTGTTTTATATCTGAGAAAATATGATGCATTGCGTTATAATACACATTCCGATATGTGAATGGCACGTTCTGTCTAACTATGATTTCTCCGGAGAGTGTGTCCGTGTTTATAATTGCGCAATGTTAACTTGTCTATGGTGATTAAAATATTTTTAGTGTCTGTGCCTTTTGCTATTTATCAACCATGCGACTGTCCTTGGCCAATTATTTTCCGATGAAGGAAACAATTGGGATGTTCCCACTTGTGACGTTACTAACTTTGTGATGACGTCATAATTGTATTACACTGAAGCCTATAAGTCTAAATGTTTGGGAATGGCTGTTCTTTGGATTTAATCTATTTACAATTAAGCCACTGATACTTGACATGTTGTTAAATCTTAGAAGTGAGGGTTACCTACCGCTGACTATTTCTTTGCTTACTTGACACGAAGCAGGAAAGAGAGCCTCGATGTTTTTAAAACACGAGGCATGTCACCTTCATCGACCATTAGGCCTAATGCGAAACATTTTTAAAACATTCATCCTCAAAGTTGTCGGATTAACAATAATAATGATATACAACATTTATATAGCGCCCAAAATAATTTGTAAAATTACTTTAAATCACTCTACAACATATGGATAATAGTAATAGTTATAATTGTGAAACAAAAACAAAGGCTCACAATCACTTTTATACATTGAAGCAAGCAATGTGCATATAATTGAACAAATAAAGGATGATATTGACATGACGTCTTTGCAGTCTCGAAACCCTCCCAAAGCACTGGTTTCCATAGGTCACAGGACGAGATTTTGGGACACACAGCAATGATTCTGACTCGGACCGCAGTGAACGTGACGGCTGATACAGGGTAACAAGCTCTTGTAGGTACTGAGGAGCTGTTCCATTCAGTGATTTGTATGTGTACACCAAAATTTTGTACTGCGGCCTGTATCGTACAGTTAACTAGTGCAATGAATATAGCACAGGTGTGATGTGCTCTCTCTTTCGACTACGAGTAACCAGCAGTGCTGCAGTGTTCTGGACCCTCTGCAGACGACAAGTTAATTTGTCAGATATACTACAGAACAGGGCGTTACCATAATCCAAACGAGAGGTAACAAGTGAATGCACAAAAATCGTGCATATCTCTTCAGTTATAAAATGCCGAATACAGCCGACGTTCCTGATCTGGTAGTGACAGGATTTGGCAATAGCGTTCACTAGTTACTACATGTTCAGTGAAATATTAAAGTACCGACTTTGAGCTGGAGAGCTGACACTTTGGGGAAAAGACGATTAGTTCCGTCTTTTCCTGATTAAGCTTTAGTATGTTGGCGTTCATCCAGGTACTGATATCTGTCAGACAAGCTTCCATTTTTTTTTGAAACTGTATCCCAACTGTCCGGTGGTTTGATGACCATGTAAATTTGTGTGTCATCAGCATAGCAATGATAGCGAAGTCAATGGCGACGACAAATTTTTCCAATTAGTTTAAAGTAAAGGCAATTTTTTCGTGGTCCTAACGCCGACCCTTGAGGAACCCCGAAATCTAGTACTTTGTCATATGAGGTGGTTGATCCGATGGCAACACACTGTCGTCTTTCACTTGTCAAATGCAGCTGACAAGTTCAGCATGACAAGCACTGCTCTGCACTTTTTATCTAATGCAGAAGTTATGTCAGTATGTACACGTATGAGGTCCGTCTTCCATGTGGTAGGTCGATTGCATATTACCATGGAGACTGTCTGCATGGAGATGAACCTCTAAATACCGGGACACAACCTTCTCCAAGATCTTAGAAAGAAAAGGCAGATTTGAAACTGGGCGGTAGTTCTTCAACTCCTCCTTGTCCATTCCGGGTTTCTTTAACAATGGTCTAACATGTGCCTTCTTGAAACACAATGAAACCTGATTGAGGTAATCAAAGGAAGCAGTGCTTAAAGACATTGCTTTAATAGGTCTGTAGGCAGTGGATCAAGCTCACAGGACTTCGATTGCGAGGTCATAATGCTATTGTGGTACTCGTCCTTGGGTTGTTGGTGAGAGCTTTGCCAATGGTTCCCAATCAAATTCATTGTCAGCAGTCGTGACAGAGACATCATTGTCAGTAGTCATGACAGAGATATCATTGTCAGTAGTCGTGACAGAGATATCATTGTCATCAGTCGTGACAGAGATATCATTGTCATCAGTCGTGACAGAGATATCATTGTCATCAGTCGTGACAGAGATATCATTGTCAGCGGTCGTGACAGAGATATCATTGTCTGCGGGCGTGACAGAGAGATCATTGTCAGCAGTCGTGACAGAGATATAATTGTCAGCAGTCATGACAGAGATATGATTGTCAGCAGTCGTGACAGAGATATAATTGGCAGCAGTCGTGACAGAGATATCATTATCAGCAGTCGTGACAGAGAAATCATTGTCAGCAGTCGTGACAGAGATATAATTGTCAGCAGTCATGACAGAGATATGATTGTCAGCAGTCGTGACAGAGATATCATTATCAGCAGTCGTGACAGAGAAATCATTGTCAGCAGTCGTGACAGAGGTATCATTGTCAGCAGAAGAGTTCAATTTGGCAATATTTGTCCTGATTGGTCATAATGCTATTGTGGTACTCGTCCTTGGGTTGTTGCTGAGAGCTTTGCCAATGGTTCCCAATCAAATTCATTGTCAGCAGTCGTGACAGAGATATAATTGGCAGCAGTCGTGACAGAGATATCATTGTCATCAGTCGTGACAGAGATATCATTGTCACCAGTCGTGACAGAGATATCATTTTCAGCAGTCGTGACAGAGATATCATTGTCATCAGTCGTGACAGAGATATCATTGTCATCAGTCGTGACAGAGATATCATTGTCATCAGTCGTGACAGAGATATCATTGTCACCAGTCGTGACAGAGATATCATTTTCAGCAGTCGTGACAGAGATATCATTGTCACCAGTCGTGACAGAGATATCATTTTCAGCAGTCGTGACAGAGATATCATTATCAGCAGTCGTGACAGAGAAATCATTGTCAGCAGTCGTGACAGAGACATCATTGTCAGCAGTCATGACAGAGGGATCATTGTCAGCAGTCATGACAGAGATGTCATTCTCAGCAGTCATGACAGAGATATCATTGTCAGCAGTCGTGACAGAGATATCATTGTCAGCAGAAGAGTTCAATTTGGCAATATTTGTCCTGATTGAGCTGATTTTATTCATAAAGTAATCACTGAACTTGTTTGATAAGTCTTTTTATTCAGAATCACAGCTTGATAATTTCACCTTTCTGGCCAATAAGGTTTTTAGTGAGTGTAAAGCTGTCTATGATCCTTACCACATTCTTTGAATCTTTCCGAATAATAAGCCTTCTTTGCTGAATGAGAAGTGAACCAAACAGCCGACACTGTTCCCTTTAAATCTGTTGGTGAACAGTTAATTTGGTCCGTCGCCATTGTCTCTTTGTTTTTTGTACGGTTCTGTTTTTCTACGCGGAGATTTTCATTATACCACGGGACATTCGGTCTCACAGTTATCACCTTAGTCTGCAGAGGTGCGTGTTTTTCTATAAGGGCTTCTATACCAGATGTGTATGTTTAAACAAGATCACCAACCACGCCTTCAGTAGAGAAGACCGGATGTCATTGTTGAAATATTGTATTGAAATTTCGCGGAATTTCCGGAGGCTCACCTCTTTCGTTGCACGATCTGGCTTACTACAATTCAGTGTTGCGTGGACAGCAAGATGATCACCAAATTGGTTTCCCTTTACATCACTTAGACATGGATCAATCACTGAAATTGCTCCATCAATGACTGATTTATCTTCCCTCGTTATGATCACATCCAGTGTGTGGCCATGAGTGTGTGTAGCTTCTGTCACATGCTGAATCAGACCCCTGGAATCTAGAAGCCCATTGAACTGGCAAGCATCAGCATTAGATAGATTGTCTAAGTGAAATTTTAGGTCACTCGTGATAATAATATCTTGTGGTGGTCTTAAAAGGTAAACCACTCCTCAAAAACACTGTATTTCAGAAAGTATTCTGTCTAGATGGAGGAGGCCTGTAAATAATACACAATCTAAATTGTTTATCACCAGCAATGACAGAACAAGTCATGTGCTGAAAGTGTGTTTATACATCATTATAGCTGGAAAAGAGATGTCTCAGACTAAGGCCTTTCTTAAACAGAACAGCCACCTCACCACAACGTTTGCCGAGTCTAGCATTGTGGAGGAATCCATAGCCTGCTTGTATTAGCTCAGCTAGCACCTGGTCATCGATATCTGAACCTAACCAGGTTTCTGTCAATGCAAGAATGTCAATGTCCTAAGATGTTACAAAATCCCCGATGAACAATGACTTATTCTTCACCGAGCGACAGTTTAAGGACACTAAATTCAGAGGAATAACTGACTTACAGTGACCAGCTGTTGTTGGCTTGATGACATATAGATGCTCGTACGATACTGATGATGTCGGAATCCGTGTGGAAGTACATGTATCGTTACGAGAATGCACAATGGTCTTGATGCCTGATACTTCTGTAAGTGCAGTATGGCCAAGCAGTAAAGTGTGCGAGGCGGACAGACCATTTGTAGTGACCAAATGAATGAGATTATCAGTGTTCAGGCCCGAGTGGGTACAACCACTAGTTCCGTTTGATTTAACACCGATAACACTTGGTATTCGCCTTGTGCGCAAGTTCTTTTCCGAATTTGATTCCTTAAAATCCTCTAAAAGATGTGTAGTAATATAATAACTCACTGGTCTAAGTGCCAGGAGAACAGATCTACTATACTTAAACATATATGAATGTGATATCAACCACCGCTGATGGAAGAAAATATCACAGTATGGAAATTCACGGGGCTGCATGGGATCCCACATTAGTCGCCTCTTCTTTGGCGTGTACCGAGATGATATATATGTTAACAATGGTCCTACAACTACTAGTATTTACAACATAAGCGAAACAACAGCACAAACAGTATTACAACAGTAAAAAATGTCTAGAACATATCTACCAAATTTCTTATTCTGATTCCGATTCTGGAAGGGGACTCACATTACAAATGGCATCAGATAATTATTACAAATGGCATCAGAAAGTTTAAGTAAGATTTTAGAGTACTTCTATTTTGAGCTGTAATCAAGAATCATTAAGTCAAGATAAAATACTGATATTGATCTTAAGTGCTATTAATTATTTACATTTATGCTGCAGGCCTGCTGGTGGTCCCACACACTAGTGCCTCTAAAGTTAACGGGAGATGACAAATCTGTGACGAGATGTCTCTTGCAAATCAAAATTTGACGAGGCACAATTTTTTTCTTCTTAAAATTGTATTGATGTATTAACTTTCCAGGAGAAATATAATAATGTTTCACGCGCAGATGATCGCGTTTATATTAGCAAGAATGAACAAAAGCCGAGATAGAATACCGAGATGGGTTAGATATGTCAGATATCTTCCAACTATTAAACATAAATTGTATAGTTAAATTTTGTTCCGAGAACTCTGCACCTAAATGTACGTTTTACGGCCCATTTCTACGATATCTGCTCGTAAACGTATGTATGACGGTCCATTTTTGAGATATTTTTACTAAAATGGTCGTGTTTCAACCTGTTTCTAAGATATCTGCTCGTGAATGTACGTATTTCGTTGTTTCTTATATCGTTGCACTTAAATGTACGTATTACGACCCGTTCCTGTGATTTTACACGTACTGTAACAAATGTTTGTGTGAGGAATCGTTCCTGTGATGGCCCGCTTGTGCGATCTCCTTTGCATAACTCTCAGTTGAAAACCCCAAGGCCTAACCCTTACACCACGCTCTGTGTATTGATCAACTATAAATGTACTTTCTTCCTATGAATTTATCGAGATCCGTATCGTCCATTTACATCGAATGGACGCCCGATCAGGGATAACTTGAGGCAAACAGAACATAAACCCGGGCTCTAATACTGATTCGTCCTCTAAAGATAGACATTCACGCGACATAAACTGCAGAAATATTGTACGCCAGTCTATTTTCATTTCAGAATATTTATTGTTCAGATCTTAGATACAAAGGAATTAGGCAACAGGCAAAGCCTATGAGCGCCCTCTCCTTACAGTTATAAACAGTTTACACACATCATATTGAATTGAAGTAATGATAAAACATGTATATTATGTACATGAATATTGATATTTGCATGTCATTATTAATTTTTTGATAATTGTTGTACAAAAACTAGATTTTCCAAAAAAATGGCAATTAAAATGATGCCGGTGAACAGAGCACATAGTAAAAGTATGTACTGGTATCATTCCACACAGCAAAGTCATGAGATAAACAAGTAAGTGTAATCTAGTTAAAGCGTCTTGTATCTTTAACGAATCTCTTAACCATCTCCAAGATACTTATGTTCATATTGATATCAAGTCTTTGACATCCATAAAGAAAAGTCTGGGTATTTAATGGAATAATGTCATTAAAAGCAGAAATGGAGTTCATGAGAATTTGCCTTTGATTAGTATACAGAGTACAATGGAAGAAGAAGTGATCACAGTCCTCAACAGGAGAACTACATAAGCAGGCAGGGGTATCAATTAGGTGAGATTCAAACAGATCTGAATTCAGGTTACTGGCACAGTTTCTAAGTTGACATAAGATAATATTAAATTTTCGAGATAGCTTTTATAAATAAACTATCTATTTAATTGTCATCTGTTGCGCATCGATATACCGGATATGACGTCGTAAGAGCGCTTTTTAAATTACCACTCACAGACACATAAAGATTGTCGACGATAATATATAAATAACACTTATTTACATCTTTCAATATTTCCTCAAAGCATGAAGTATACGATACTTTTTCATGATTTGATTAAGAACAGCCGCTTCTAAGCACATAGATAAGACATTTTATGATAGGCCTTATACGAGGAGGTATCATAGGAGTTACAATACGTTATACATACGACCACAACGCTCCATTTAATATCATTGTAAAATTAACTTTTATCATTGTAAAGAGGATTTGTCAGGTGGTATACGCTGATTTGGTATCATTATAAGCCAGGGCTTTATTATTAGAATTTAAATGTGCCATCACATACTGCTTCGTAATATTTTATTTATTTTTATATTTTTGGCACTTTCATCAACCCTCGGTTCATTTCAACCATCGGCATCTGGCCTCTTGGGCTGATACATTGTATGGATATTTCGAGTTGAATACGAGTTTGGATATGGAAATGGTCATACGATAACCTCTAAATATCAGCACAATATAATGAATTGTTGAGCGAAAGAGCAACCAAATAACGTATTCTACTCTTTGTAAAAGCACACATACATACAGCCATTGTAATTCAGTACGTGCAAAAGAACGGACTGCCCAAGTCTTGCGATCGTGAGAATCGATTTGAAGACATTGCTTTTTTTCTTTTATGTGTGAATTGACTGTCTACGACCTATAGTTCCGGAGGTCAGATATAGATCGGTCAGTTTGTGTATGTAGTTTTAATTGAATTATTTGACCACTGGTCTGGACGGAAACCAATCTACAATAAACAGGAAATCTTTGCGATAAAAGATTGCATCTTTGTACCACAAGAGGGAGCACTTTTATGCGTATCCAGAGAAAAACTCTGGCAGACGCTGACACGGTTTCATTACAGAGCTATTGGGTTGATAGACGCCGAAAGCAATAGAATGATATCACCCTCGAGCCGACATTACCGCATTATTTAAACGACTGGTATTAGCGTGTTACACACACCATTGATTTCCCGTGACACCTACAACCCGACAGCTCATGGATCAACAATTGGGATAAAAACTTTACAAAATGAGAGTTCAGATATCGGAGTACCGGAATAATTCCAACTGAAAATGTTTCTTCGTTTTTCGATGATTTCCTTTGTGACGCTGTTCGGATGACATCTTGATCCTTGACTGTCAGTGTTCTTCCTCGGTTGTGAATATATATGGTTAATATCTACATCTTTTGGCAGGCTGGATTTTAATAATTCATCACATTTCTTTGTATAATTGACAGGCGAGTTTGTGGGTCAACTATATGGAAATAGAAAAAACGATAGTGTTTCTTCAGAGATCAGGCACATTGTGGCAATATGGCGTTGAAATCGGATATTTATGGCAAGTCATCTATAACATTATGACATTTCCCAAGCCAATTTGACCTCTGGTGCTTTTCAATCATTTACGACACAAACAAACCAATAAAATGGGCTAATTATATGGAAATGTAACGCTATACTCTGCATTTGTGTCACTTCCGGTTATGCTATGTAGACAAATTCGGAAATGTTAATTTATCTTTTCAAAATTTGAAACCAAAAAAAAACTACTTATCAAAAAAGTAGTGTTTTCCAACATTATACCACTATTGTTCATATTATTAAGCTAAAGGGTTCCCATATTGAATCTGATATCAAAGTTTTACTTTTTACACTTACTATGTACATATTAAACTTATGGAAATGTTTCAAGGCCGACTGGTCCCTTTGTTAAGCTTTGACTGAATGATCAATTTGTATTGTATATTTCATATGTCACACAACCCGGGACGTCACGCCGATCGATGCAGAGTGTATACGCAATGCAATATGTATCGAAAAAAATACTGGTAGGGTGTAGACCTAGCCCCTTCTGTCGTTAGGTCAGTAGAAGGTCATACACATGGCTCAGCTATCGATAGGCGAAACGTTGATACAGGTAAACAATACTGCATTTGTATTGCGTACATTGTTTGTGTAGGAAGTAAAACGTTGATATCACATATTCCAAAAATTGAAACAATTTAAAAAATAATAGATATCATCGCATTCTTGGAAATTGTGTTCCAAAACCCAATACATGACCTCCTCACATATCTCTATGGAGACGGAAGTTTAATTTGGCACAAGAAACAGTTATTAACTGCATGCTAAGACAGACCTGCAGTAAATAATGTATCAATTAAACAAAATGTCTACCATGTTGAATTACAGAACAGTGACACAAATACAATTCCAATTTGACAACTTATATGTGTTACCCACGATGCTATGACATTTGAAACACTACATCAATCAGAAAAACACCCAACGAAATCGAAATCCATTTCTTGATACGAGTTGATTCAGTTGATACAAGGGTCTTCGACTAAATTGCTACACATTTACCAGAATGCCAATTTCTCGGCACGTGAACGCGAAAATTAAATCGGAGAGAGGTAGAATTAAGCTTAGACATTCCACAGTTACACACTGTGTACGAAGTAGATCAGCGTCGCGAGTTCGTCTAAAGAATTTGAATTTCTATGGCAATTGAAGCTATTCTAGATGCTATGAATCAGATCGATCCGTAATTCAAGGTCCGGTTCCGATTCGGAATCTATATTCCGGACATTATTTCCGTTCATCAATGGCTAACGGAAATAGATCGCAAGTGTTCCCCGTCAAGATGTCATTATACATATGTAATCTGAGCGAGCCTAATCCGATGCCTACTTTAGAATTATATACCTCACGTGCACTCCGCTGTATTCGATATCAATCTAATTAGAATACCCTTTAGCTGTGTTCCATGGATCTTTCAACTTTAGTCTTATTGGCACTGACAATAATTTCTTTCATTTGTTCCATAACCGATGAGATCTACTTTCAGCATTATGGGGTTAACCTGTGTGAGTATTGGTTTACATTGTAAACCGATGAATGTTTTACCAACACAATGTCAGCAGCGTTATCCTCCAAACAGCATCTCAACCTTGATATCGTTTTCACTGTGGTGACATTTTTATTGCGGTAACAATTTTACTGAAAACATTTTATGAGTCACCAATATTCCAATTTGATACTGCATTCATTTCAACCACAGTAAGTCAATCAATCAGTTAAACAATCAAGACAATAAACAATCAATTCTTCATTTCTTCTGGTGAAGAGATACGAATTTTAAAAAGAAAGTAAACAATATCACGTTATTGATGTCACTCCAACATTCATTTTTTACTGCAAATTAATATTTGAAGAAGATGCATATTAATAATAATATTGGCGCACTTTAAACTATTTAATTCGTTTCATTTTCACTTACAAAAAATGTACATATTTCCGCTTACTATCAATTTTGTAAAATTTCTATTAGACATATTAAATATTGTATGACATCTTCATTGAATATTCATATTTTCTTCGCTTTTAAATATATTCCCTTTGAAATTGCTGTGCAATAAATGAATCAAAAAGCTTCACCCATGAAAAGCTAATTGTAACCAGGAAAAAGCTTCCTATGCAATAATCTTGAAAAACAGACCGAAGTGACAAGGGTCCAATGTCTACTGGTTTATTCGATTGAGTGACAATTTAGAAACTTTTTCTGCTCCTAAGAATATTAAAACTCGGTGGAGGATGTAATATTGGAGTCAGAACTACATTAGATACAAGGCTACCTCTTAAGGGGCGTTGATAGCTTTATAACTAACATTGTTACACCGAATACGTGACAGATTGGGATCCCGTGTCGTTATCAATGTCCGTCGTGTCTAGGTATGTATGCACTAATACAAGCTGACCGCTTTCAACAGAGGCTGATTACTAGGTTTTGCCTATCTATCAAGTGGCTCTATTTGTCAGAAATGTCGAAGTGGTCAATCTTGAGATGGAATCCCCGCGGATGGGGAAGAATGATTTTTGTGTCGTGATATTTGCCACTAGTATCGGTAAGAGGGAGCCGTTATTGGTCAAAACTCAATAATGTAGGTCAACACGACATCCCTAACAATGAGGTACGATTCTAGTTCTCCTTCACTCTTTTAAGGAAGAAGAAAAGGAGAGAAAAAAAAAGAGACTTACAGATGAGAACTACTTCCATTGTTTCCATTTGACATTTTGATTGTATTACATGATTAAAAACAGTGAGTAACAAGAAAGCTGGCTTGAGCAGTACATAATCCATTATTGAACATGAGAACGCTTTCATGAATACTGGCCCAGGTGTGACGGCGTGTCTTCTTTATCCGTGGATTGACGATGTTTCGATGTATCCGGTCTGTTCAAGTACATCTGAAGTCAGATTGAGGATAATTCGAGGTATCCGGTCTGTTCAAGTCCATCTGAAGTCAGATTGACGATATTTCGAGGTATCCGGTCTGTTCAAGTACATCTGAAGTCAAATTGACGATATTTCGAGGTATCCGGTCTGTTCAGGTACATCTGAAGTCAGATTGATGATAATTCGAGGTATCCCGTCTGTTCAAGTCAATCTGAAGTCAGATTGACGATATTTCGAGGTATCCCGTCTGTTCAAGTACAGCTGAAGTCAGATTGACGATATTTCGAGGTATCCGGTCTGTCAGGTACATCTGAAGTCAGATTGACGATATTTCGAGGTATCCGGTCTGTTCAGGTACATCTGAAGTCAGATTGACGATGTTTCGATGTATCCGGTCTGTTCAGGTACATCTGAAGTCAGATTGACGATATTTCGAGGTATCCGGTCTGTTCAGGTACATGTACATCTGAAGTCAGATTGACGATGTTTCGATGTTTCCGGTCTGTTCAGGTAATGTGAAGTCAGATAGACGATGTTTCAGGGTATCCGGCTTAACCCAGTAACATGGAGTCAGGTTGACGATGTTTCGGGGTATGCAATATCCCGGTACAGCACAAGTCAGTTTTACGAGGTTCAGAATGACGAAGCTTCGGGGTTTATTGTATGCTCAAGTACATTGTTTGTCAAATTGACGAGGTTGCGGGGTACATTTAATCGGTGTGTTTCGTGATATCTGGTGTACGTATGCGATTCGATTCACCTGCTGCTTTGAAATGATGTATATAAGTAAATTTACTAATATTAAGGTTACACCAAAGGCTACGGTAAATTCACTCACTTGTTCTTGGCCGATACATTTACATGTGTAAATGTTTAGTAGGAGTACTGTATTTATTTTCTGTGTTATTGTTTGCAGCTGTTAGCGTTAAATCTAGAAAACTTTCAGCTCAAGAGAGCACGGCATGAAACAACCATAAACGTGGCCCATTACAATTAACCACGAGAAAAACGTGCATTAGAGTGGCCTCCCCTTGTTATCACTCGTCATCATTATGACTGGTGTCGGCAACTGTTGCTAACATGTTGAACCTCAAACAAACGAGTAATCGTTAACACTATGTTCGTTTGTTTAGCGATAGTTTGTAATTGAAAATAGACAGACAGACGACGGAGGCCAAGAGCAACGACGGAGACCGAGAATGGTACAGACAAGGGAATGACATTTGTTATTCGGTAAATAAGCATGGTAAATAGGTTAACATATAACCCAGGGAACAGAAAATGGAGACTGAGAATGGTAGTTAAAATGGAGTTTTGATAACGATGATCAGAGATAAAGTCGCGATTATCAGGAGTTAAGTTACGGTGGTCAGAGGTTAGGTAACGATGATCAGAGATTAAGTTACCATTATCAGAGGTTAGGTAACGATGATCAGATGTTAGGTTACGATGATCAGAGGTTAGGTAACGATGATCAGAGGTTAAGTTACGATGATCAGAGGTTAGGTTACGATGATCAGAGGTTAAGTTACGATGATCAGAGGTTAGGTTACGATGATCAGGACATGTTACGATGGTCAGATGTAAGATTACGATGATCAGAGGATGTAAGTTACGATAGTCAGATGTTAAGTTACGATGGTCAGATGTTAAGTTACGATGGTCAGAGGTTAAGTTACGATGGTCAGATGTTAAGTTACGATGGTCAGAGGTTAAGTTACGATGGTCAGATGTTAAGTTACGATGGTCAGAGGTTAAGTTACGATGGTCAGATGTTAAGTTACGATGGTCAGAGGTTAAGTTACGATGGTCAGATGTTAAGTTACGATGGTCAGAGGTTAAGTTACGATGGTCAGATGTTAAGTTACGATGGTCAGAGGTTAAGTTACGATGGTCAGATGTTAAGTTACGTCGATGGAAATTCCTTCGCTGTCTATCTTGTTTGAGTTTAGGCGCCAGCCTATTCGTCAAATACTTACTTCAAAATTTATGCAATAGTTCATGTTTCAGGAAAAAAAGATAGCATTAGTCTCACTCCCCACAGTTAACACTTAACCCAGTGAACTTTAAAAAAAATCAATTGCGTTTGAAGTGTATTGATAAATTATGCGTTTTTCATTTACCAAAAATCGTTATGCAAATATATTTCCGGCAAATAAAGACCTGTTTCTTGCTTATAAAATCCCAGATGGTTCTTTTAAGTCAGTAAACAAAAACAAAACAAAAATATATTACGTTTGTCACTCAGATATCTCGGTTCGTTAAACAAACATACATGTAGGTCAGGTCTTTTGGAGTTTTTAAAAACCCATATTAACACCTCTTAATGTCCAAATAAATGCCCGGATGTCACGTTAAGTGTGACATATCCCATATGTAAGTGACAGTCCTAACGTGAACTAAAATCAATTAGCTTTTAAATTTAATGACTACCGAAAAATTGTTTGATGGAAAAGGTCAAAATATCTTATCATTTTGTCGGTAATCATATTTTTAAACCGGGTTTTTATTTTTATGTGACGTCGGAGTTTGTTAAAAGCGGTTGTATTTTAATAAGTCTAGAACAGCAATAATTTTTGAAGATATATGCTTTTGTTCTGTATCTGTCAATTTGAGTTATACCCGGACAAACTTAGTTACTTTGCGTTAAGAATGGCAATCAACGCTGGTGAGGTACAAATGTATATAGACTTTGCCTGTTGTTTTAAAAATAAAACTTTCTAATCGATCGAGGTAGAAAACAGTTCAGGAATGGTTTACACTTGTGGCTCATTCATTATGGTACCTGGTGAAAAGACGATTGAGGCAGAGAGGTACAAGCATCATAATAAGATCGTAAATGATAGGAAAAAATTTCATTGTCAGAAAAAAAGATGACAGAGGCTCATGAAAGTACAACAATGATCAGAAGTTAAGTTACAATGATTAGAGGTTAAACCTTTGAATGATCTATGTTTCAGTTGCAATGATCAGGGGTTTAGTTACGATGATCAGTATAATGTGTAGCAGATTAATTATTGTACAAGGAAAGGGGTTCTGAAGTGGGCACAATAAATTGCGTCTTAGGAGTGCCTGGACAAGGAAACAAATAAGCAATATGACTACAAAAGGAGGGAGGACTATCGACCTCCCACCTAACCCCCTGGCCCCTCTAACCTCCATCCTCCTTTACCCCCTGTAATGTTCGGTTTATCACAATATCTACCCCCTCCCTATAATTGAACAAACTTCATTTCCAGGTGTCAGATTTGATAGAAAGTTGTCGTTTCTTCCTCACATACAATGTACAATATCTTAAATCAAAGTGCATGTATAAGCACTCAACATTCTAACGATCTCCCATACTGACTGGGGAGCTATTTAGAAGGTATTGCTAAGACATTATAGAGCACTTGTAATATCAATACTGGACAATAGGTCCATTGTTTATTGATCCGCAAGAAAACCCTATTTGAAGCTACTGCAAGTCTGTGTTTTTCACTTTCAGCTTCCACACTATCAGCAAGTCTTTACGTGAAAGCAAACGAGCCATTATTATATAATCGTCGAAAGAAACTATCGTTTCAGGTACACATTTTCAATCAAAAAACAAACCCTTTGAATCTAGCCAATTAACTTGTTTCCAATCCAAAGTACAAAACTTTGTTTTAAAAGAAAGAAAGCTGTATTCCAACCTTTATTAGTCGAGTTCCAGCCCTTCTGAAAAATGCTCAATTTTATATCGACACAATCCAATAACTAACACTAATTGATAATCCGCCATGGCTTCTGGTTTCGCCGGAAGTTGATCTTTCACTTCATTAGACAGTTGCCTTTCGTTCATATTTTTCGAAACTACCGTTAAACTATAGGAACTTTCAATAATTGTTACTGATGGTTCGAAGATTGGCGAGGCCACGTTAGCAAAAAAATGTTACTATTAGATGCCGGCCACCAATTTTCCACAGTAGGCCAGGCTACATCTTACCCCTTAACACATAAAATCAAATGATGTACCGCAGTCAGCTATATGTTCGGATTCTCCGCCTGTTCCAAAGGGCATCCGTAAAACAAATTTCTATAATTTCTTGCATTATGCTAGGTTCCCGGACACGTGGGAATACCAGGTAATAAAAAGGTAGATCCCGCCACGAAAGCAGCTCTGTTGCTTCTACCTGGTTGTTTTAAACTTCATTTTCCTACTTTTGAGCCACTTATAACAAAGTATATACATTGTAAGTTCACAATGGCAAAAATTCATTGGAATCAATGCGTAGAAAACAAATTACACTACTAAACCTAAAATCACCTGAAATCGGTTATCCGTATCCTAGCTACAGAGAGAGAGGCTTCGAGATTAATAAAATCGTTCATCCCCTTTGGGGGTGAAATAGTGGAATCTCAACCCGAGGGGTAAGATTCTTAATTTGCCAAAGCCTCAAAGCCTCGTGTTTGAGTAAAGACCAGCATCAATGCATAGCATATCAAAAACCATTTAAAACAAAACATTTGTTATTAAATCGCGTCGACCTTAATCCAACTCGAGAAAATTCTATAATAACGTTACATGTCTGAACTTTCTTTTCGAAAAATAACCGTCTCCACAATTTTCAAATTATCTGAATACTGCTGGGTTTTTTTAACATGTGAGTCACCATATCCACTTTTAATATTCAAGTTGATATTTGTCTTTTACCTTTACGTTTGTTTATTGTTATTTTAATTTTGCCTTTGTTTTTGTCGACCATGTGTTGGCCGTAATGACCACTTGTGTGTTGTTATGTAATAATGATAATGGTTATAATAATTCCCGGCATATCTAATCAATAGTAAACAAGTATTGCGAACAATCCGTATTTTCTATATAGTCCCCCACCTTCGGACAATGTTCGATTTCAAAAAATGAAGAAATGTCAATAACTCTCTATAAAATTGGACACAAGTCCTGATTTTTTTATGTGACACTCATCCATCGGAAATGGTACTCACCTACAAACTTTGTCTATTGAAAAAGATAAGGCACGTGATATGTACGGACAAAACGACACGTAGCTAGTAAAGGGCTATAACTCTGTATAAAATTGAGTACAAGACAGTATTTATAATCCAAGTCATTCAACCATCCCTAGAGATATTCGCGTACAAAATGTGTAGCTGACCGGATATTTGAGATATGCTCCTAATCAACTGACATATTGTCTAACCGGTGTGGAGTGTCAACAGATAAAACGATGCGTGATGCTAACGTTTGATTACGTTGTGATGTTACGCTTTTTTCTCTCTATATACTAGGTATATGTAATTGAGGTTTTAATATTTTTATGTTTATAAAGCAGGCGGGAGTATCTGGATAGCATCCTAAAAATCAGGCATGAAAACTGCTGCTTTGATTTGCCGAGCGCACAATTGTATCTTTGGGTAGCCTCATAACTACTGGAACGTTGTCGGTTTGAGCTGCACAAAGATCGTTATACGATCTGGCACGAATGGGCATAGGATGGTACACAACGATTGGGAGCGGTAGGATTAAACATGTTCGTGTTCAAGTAAATTGACATTAGGGTCATCTGTGGCCAGTGATCATTGTCGCGTGTTCAGTTTTGATTCAAGACATTCACTACAGCTACGCGATTACATCATACATAAATACATTAGTGATAGTCATTAAATTTTAGAAACATTATTTTACCACCGACGACGTTTCTCATTTAAATCAAATTCCTCTGTCGACAAAAAACAATGTTTTTCTCTACGCTTGATAATTCATTTTTCGTTTTACGATTTTATGAACACTCTGATATGGCATTCGAACAGCTCGTGTCTAAAATAACACTCAATATACAATAACATCAACACATTAAGATCCTCACTGCAGAGACGGCCTCGCATTCGATCGAATTTACGTATTATTTGAACTCATCGAGCGAGGTATATCACGCCTTTCTAAAATTAATCAACTGATATTGATTGATTATCGATCTTAATTGTGACAAACAGAGGTTTATGCTTACAATGTAACACTAGGAATATTGTTTCTAAATATAATAGAGGGGCAAGTTTCGAAGCATATCATATTATTATTGTTCACCTGATAGGTTTTAGGCCCTTCAATGTTGCCCATTGCACAATCCCCTGTCTTCCCATCCTATCCTTACAACGAATCTTCCTGAAAATATAGCTAATTGCACGGAATTATCTTCCGATGCACGTATTCACCTGAAGACCGAAGAAAACATGTAGTTAGTTTCCGATTACCTTACCTACACCTATTTGTTGTGCCTACACATAACTGTTTTGCCAATTTTCTCGGAAGCACTGTTAAAGTCAGGAATAATCTCCTTTATAATCATAAAACATGAAAACTAAAATTTATTTCCTACCTTCCCTTATTGTTTTTAGACATATAACAGGAAACGAACACTTGTTTTTGTTTTTTTCTTTGTTCTAATTCAATTTACTGTCTAGACTAAATCCCATCCCTTTCAAACCAGATATTTTCACTGTGTTCTATTATGGCACATTACAAGTTTATATGTCATACTGGCGATAATAATGTGTATAACGAACCAAATGGCGACAGCAAGGACCTTTCCTATCTATTTTTACTTGTATTTCCATTTTTGGTCTTTACACTTGGTAACGCCTTTCTTGGCACATCCCCTTCTTTCGGCTATACTGTGGAACGTTTGCCAGTGAGAGGGGGAGGGGGACAATGGGGTCTGTCCCCTCTACAGGAACATCCAAAGTCCTTAAAATAGTATCTGTTAATCCCTAATAACGCTAAGCATTTAGGGTAAGCGATACATCGGGTTTAGCCGTTGTCAATATAATATGACCGAATCGAGCACTGCGTTTGGTGCCTTCGGCATGATATTTCAGTTAAATAGACCTTTAAAGTCCACCAGACACACATACGTTACAATAAGGATGTGCATGTCCTTCCTAAACTTAGTTGTAAAGAGCACGCTTAACCAAAGATACCAGAGTAAACCAAACCTTGATTAATTTCTGACTAAAGGTCCTTCCGGGGTAGATAAAAAAAATGGTCATACACTGTATTTCAGCGAAAGGTCGTAACGTGGTCAAAGTTAGTTGCGACATCAGAAGAATATTACGCTATGTTCCTGATTGTATACGCTCGTCAAAGGTTTGACGTAGCGAAAGTTGTTTTGGGACCTCCGTCATTATATCATATGTTACTGTAGTGTGTCCGGACGTGACGTACGTTGTTTTCGGGAACCTCCGTCAGTATATATGTTACTGTCATGTGTCCGGACGTGACGTACGTTGTTTTGGGAAACCTTCGTCACTATATACAGTATGTAACTGTAGTGTGCCTTGACGTGACGTACGTTGTTTTGGGAAACCTGCGTCAGTATATATGTTACTGTAGTGTGCCTCGACGTGACATACGTTGTTTTGGGGAACTTCCGTCAGTATATATGTTACTGTAGTGTGCCTGGATATGACGTACGTTGTTTTGGGGAACCTCCGTCAGTATATATGTTACTGTAGTGTGCCTGGGCGTGACGTACGTTGTTTCGGGGATCCTCCGTCAGTACAAAGGGACCAATGGTGCACAGGGGACATAACTCTGACTGTCGTTGCAAAGCTATACCTGATTTTAATGCCCGAAACTCCGCCATTTCAAGAGGAAGTCGCATGTGAGAGGTCGATTGCCTGTCTGATTGAGTGCAAACATGATATCCTCTAGGCTAAAACCAATTGTGTTGATTAGATTTGTTACGTCATGTTTTGTTTTTGTTCTCCGAGCTGAGCAAGGGCATCTGGATAGCGTTTAGAAACCCAGGACTGTATATGCTGTAGCTTTGATTTGTCGATTGTAATAAAACATTTGGGTAAAGAAATGACTAGTTATAAAACGCTAGGGTTTCGAATCAAAGGGCACGAAACACGCTATACAGTAAGACACCACTGGGCATAAGATGACACAGCTGTATGATAAAAAATACAAATACTACAAGAAACAGAGGTCGTGTTTCTAGTCCAACTGTCTAGAGGCCATCTGTAACTAGCGTTGTTTTTGATGTTTGTTTTTTTGTTCGGCATTGCAGTACAGCAGCACGAACACAACACATTTATTGCCGATAGACAATAAATTGTAGAAACATAATTATATTATTTAGAACGTTTTGAAATGTTTTCTCTGTTGAGAAGACCTTAAGCAATGTACACTAAGACGTCAAACAGAAAATCGCTCCAATCGTTATAGCTCCATAACATAAACAATATATTCAAGTTAATCCTTATACTTTAATCTACTATACACAATCCCTGTTGAAATCAACTTTTATTGATGGACTCTTTTCTCTTAGAAATTATTACGCCGCTGTATCAGCCAATCAAAAGCGACGTTACAAACGGCGACGTCATTTTTTTATGTTATGGGCTGATAACATATTTTTTTAGGCCAATGAAAAGGTTTGTTACAAGCGAGATTAAATTATTGTACATTGTCTTTAAAGTCGTACATGTAAGTTTTCGTTCTCAAAATACATACATTGTGACGTGTGGTTTTGGTATTAGGTACTGCAGGTAATAGGAATTGCCTCTTACAAGAATAAACAGTAACGTCAGTTAACCCATGAAACCAATTTATATATTAAAGCCATAAAGTTCAGAATTTACTTCATAAGATTTTCCGATTATGGTCACACAAAATGTTCCTACCGTCATCCCGAACCTTACTACGTCTTCACACTTACGTACAGATGTAGTTATTCACAGAAGCACCAGGAGTCATGCATTTTCATCTGTATTCAAATTGTGTCTAGATTGTCTAGATTGTAGATTAAATGCCGTACGAAGGTAATTCGAATGAAGATCATAGTGTAGTTTAAGGTCATCATTTCTATAAAGTTAATATTTCGACAGAAGGTCATATTTTGGTCAAATTTGGTTATAATATAACACGTTATGTATTTGTAATATGATGTGGCCGTGGGGGCATCAAAGCAAACATCAAAGCACTCGGCTGAATGATGTATGAAATTGGCCTTGTCTAGTGATTGTCTGTCCGAGTGACAAAGTTTCTAACGGGTTTAACACATTTGTTGTATTGTTATCATGTATCACATGTTCAGGTGAGAGACTGACGTCATGATGAAGTTATCTTAATATAAAGTTTTAGTTTAAGGCGTTAAGATGTTTACTTACAATGTGTAAAAACTTTAGATGTGATGTAAGTTTGCAAATTGATGTTTTTAAATGAAGTAGAAATGTAGAAATAGCAAAGTGTTGTCACCACCCAGGAATGTCTTGGTGACCTTAAACAATCACAGCTCATGGTCATATAACAACAATTGATATAGTTAACCATGATGCTTATAGCAATCAAGCAATAAATCTCCTCCAAACGACGTAAGTTCTACCTTTGAGACTTCTAGGAAACATAACTATGATTATTTTCCATAGAAGACAGCGCTTCCTTTGAAACCTCTATAGGAAACACAACACTACAGCTGTCTCTATTGACCAAAGTGCAGTTGTAGAGACTTCAAGGAAACACACAACACTTTTCTATAGAATATAGCAAGTACTGCAAATAATCGTTTTCCTTAGACGAAAGTGTTGAGTTTGAGATCCATAACAACGACATCACTTGTTTTTTCCATAGAATACACAGTTTACACTGCAACCTATATATTGAAGTCAGAACACTAAATCGTTTTCAATAGACGATAGTGCTGACCTTGACAGTGGTTCTGATGAAACATCTTTTATCTAAATACAATCCCTGATTAACCCTATTTGAAACCTGTCATGATAAATAATTAACACCGCCTAGCAAAAGTTGACCGACTTAAACAGATATTGCGGATAAGATTTTTAGAAAGTATAAATTCATGTCATAGTTCGGCTTTAGCCTGTCAGTCAAAAAGTGTATCTTGCAAAAGATGGATTGGTGTAAAAATATTTACATAAATATTTTACCTTTGAAGCTTCTTGTTTTATCGTAAAATCCTTGGCATATTAACATATAATTTCATCGAAAGTTTCATATAAGTAAGACATTGTTGTATTTTTTTCTCAACAGCCCTGCCACCTGAAGTCTACGCCATCTGGGAGGCCTATCCTTGGCGGTTTGGGGAGCCCTTTTGTATTTTCAAATCCTTTCTTCTGGAATCTACGTCATACGCGTCTGTGTTGACAATAACTGGGTTTACGATAGAAAGATACATCGCTATCTGCCATCCAATCACGGGACAGAAAGTGTCTCGACAATCACGTGCTATGAAATGCATACTTTGCATTTGGATAGTCTCGGCATTATCCGCCCTACCATACCCCATCCACACTCGAACGTTTTATTACATGCAGGATCCTCGGACTTCATCCCCGATACAAGACTCCCTTCTCTGTAACATCCCGATACAGTGGCATCCTAGAATGAAAATAATGTTTCAGGTGTCAACTTTCGCCTTTTTCTTCCTGCCAATGACTGTTATAACCGTTATGTATATATTGATAGGGATTCGGTTACGAAAAACAGAAATAGGTTCGTCCATCAGATATTTTTCAAAAGGTGCAAAGTCCACAGCAACCCGTGCAAGAAAGGCTGTTCTCCGTATGCTAGGTAAGTATAATCTTATTTCCTTCTTAAAACAATATCAATTGATTGAATGAACTCGAAAATGAACTACAGTGAACATATGTGAAAACAGTTTAATGGATAGGGAAATAGTAATTGATGAGAAGCAGTTTTAATTGATTGGATAGATTATTAATTGATGGAATAAAATATAGATAGAACAAAGTTTTAACTAATGGATACAGTATGAATAGATGGGATACAGTATTATTTGATATGACATATTAATAATTGATAGAATAACGTATGAATTGATGGATACATTATTAATTGATGGGATAGATTAATGACTGAAATTCGGTATTAATTGATAAGAAACAATATGATTTGATGGGGTATGATATTTATTGATGGGATACAACATTAATTGATGGATAGATAATTAATTCACGATATACAAATCTGTAAATCATCAATTGATAAGATACAGTATTAATTGATGGGGTAGATTAATAAAGAAATTCGGTAATAATTGATGAGATACAATATGTTTTTGATGGGATATTATATTAATTGATGGTATACGACATTAATTGATGGATAGCTTATCAATTGACGATATACAACCAGTACAGCATTCATCGATGAGGTACAACATTATTTGATGGTATACAGTATTTGTTAATGAATAAATTATTAATTGGATACAGGATCAAATAATAGCAAATAAAACATGAAAGCTTTGATCTGTATATACATTTTGATTGAAGATTTGTTGATTTAGATATACAATATGAATGTATTGACAATAGAGAGGACATAAATAATGAATATTATTGGGTAATAACCCGTGAAAGTGCAACTGTAATACATACCAGGTGACTAAACGGATTTTATTCACCCTTTTTGTTAAGGTTAAATCACTTCAGAAAGACCTCCGTGATATTTTCAAGTGCCCGAATATTTTCTTGTCTTGTTTAATAACTGTATACCCTTTTTAGTGGCACTTATTAAAGACTTTTTATATTTTTGTGTCGATGTCATATTAACGAAGCATTGCGTTCATTCTTCGGTCATTGCCTGTCACCGACTTCCTCCTCTTCGAAACAGAATTAACAAACAAAACACTTACAGATTGCTAGAATGTAATGTGCGTCTATCCATATAGCATATATATGGCTGCCATCCGCTTAAGGTCGATAATTCTGTAACAACCTGCCTTTGCAATAATACAGGAATATCATAAACTATACACGATTTTCTCTGTATTGAGGAAACTGTGCATCCTGGTCTTTGACCTTCAGTGTTAGTATGAGTGCAGAATGAGTTAAATGGTAACCAAAACATATTTTGCTCTTTTTGATAGTATTATTTTGTTCAGCATAGCGTAACTGAAATATACATATTACATTGAAAGTATTCTTATTAACGATTCTAATGTTTACAGCTTTTGTATGCAGTAACGTATTTCATTTTTAGAAAATAACGCCAAACTATAAAACATTGGTGTTGTCATACGTAATACATGTAAGTTCTTTTTGTAATAGAAATATCTTACTTAAGTATACCTTAATAATTTGTGTCAAAAAGATCAAGCTTTCGTGTGGTGTTGACAGAGACTAACATAGATCACACAAGCATTTGTTTATGAAGAAAATAAATGTTATTAATGTTTTAATAAGAAAATTTGAGTGTATATTTTACCTTGGTTTTTAATTAATTCAGCCAAAAAAGCTGTTGAAGCCCTTGATTTGTCAGTCCATTTATTTTATTTGTTTATTTTGTTTTTTGAATTTTCAAACTTATCTCTACACATTGTTTTAAATATGAAAACAAATTTAAATAGATACATGTATAATATTAAAATTGATACACTTAAACGTTATTATAAAAACCTATTTCAAACGTTTTCACGTAGACATTCAACAAATTGTTTATGAAAAGTAATCAAGATACGATAGATAAGCAAAAGCAATGAATAATTATCGTATGTGAAAATGACGTACCTTTTGGAATCGACAGCTTTCACTCAGAAAATATACCTGATAAGTGTTAACGATTAATCAATAAGTAAATGCACGTGCTGTCAATGCTTCTCTCGCCATCATTGATCTTCTTGCTTCATGGTTCGATAATCACAACAGCGGATTAATTTGTCTGCTATGATAACGTTTACTATCCGTTCACGCCGAACACAAACTCCATTGCCCAGCGTCCTGTTAGCTTTGTCACCGGTTGATTGTAACACGTTGGTTCCGCATTGCTCTCAAAAGATGTCAGAATTGATTTTAGTAAGTCAAATGATTTAAATTTGCCAGATATTTCAGGCGGTGGAATTAGGTTGCTGATTGATTAAACCTTAACAGCTTCAGGTAACAAAAGTAGTAGTTCCTAGAAATCTGTCAAGACCTAGTACACATCTGCCTAAATACCAAAAGAAAATCAAGAGAGGAAAAAAGGTGGGGGGGGGGGAAAGAGAAAGAAAAAACAAGTCGGCATAATTTAAGTATAACACGCGAATTAATCAAAAGAAGAAATTTGAATTCTGATTTGTAACAATGTAACTTTTTAAATGAGCATTTGCGTAGATGATTTTTTTTTTTTTTATTGGAGAAAACATCCATATTAAAAAGTGTCAAGATAGTGTATTGCTTAGCTAATCTGGTGGTGGTTGGTATCGGAATGGCAGTTGTCACGTAAAATCTGCTTAGCTGGATAATGTATTTCATTGATTAAAATCTTAACATGTAATTGTCAAAACAGTTGATGCGTAAAAGAAATCCTTAGGGCATACAACATTAAAATACACTTTCAAACTTTTGAAGCTGACGAAATATAAGTATATCCCTTGGTATAGAGAAACATGTTTTATTGTTTCTCCTTTATTAAACAAGATTAATCATGGGGAAACAACAAAACTCATTTTTCCTCTCCCAAAAGGCAAAATATATTGTTTTGTTCCGAAATAGAACAGTAACACACCAGTAAAAGTGTTATGACATTAATGACTGCTAAAGTCACTTGGAACCCATGTATTATGCATGTAGGTCCTGATTCTGTATATTCATGTATGACAGTGTAAATTGGAGCAACAGTACTAAACACGGTGGGTTTTTTTCCACATGTCAATAGGTACGTTTTGTATAGATAAGGAATACTTCAAAGTATTTGTATTACATAAACAGGACGAAACATGTACGATGTACGTACACGTCTCGATTGCATTAAGCTGTTATGTTTATAAATGTTCGTACACAAATAAAAAGGGGTCATTTCGGTGGGGACAACACGTCAATCACAATTTCAATTGAGTCACCAATTGTTGTGTAATTATTCACCATTTTTCACTGATTTTGTATGGAAAGTCTCATGGAGTTTCGTTAAGCTGACAAAATGTTAACCTCCACGCGAGCTGTAAATCAAGTGTCTTAACTACTAGCTTATGTACATTTCACGAGGTTTGATATATACTTTTATATTAATATTTCAACTAAAATATTACCAAAAGCAATTGTGTTCATTGTGCTTTGAACAGAAATAAAAATGTGTACAGCAGAAAACACTCCTAGAATGTACTGTACACCCAAGATCCACAAGCAGGGAAACCCACTGAGGCCTATTTTCGACTACATTGGATTCATTGGTTACAATGTTTCCAAATCATTAGCAGACATTCTTGGACCGCTAGTGGGTAAATCGGAACACCATGTAAAGAATCCAAAACGTCTATCGGAAGCTAAGTCTACCATCATGATTCAGGAAGACGAAGAATTCATTTCACATGATGTTAACGTTGTCTCTCTCTTTACTAACACACCCATTGACGACGCACTTAGGATCATTCGGAAACGCTTAGAATTAGACAGATCCTGGCGCAAAAACACAAACCTTCTGATTCAGGACATCATGGATTTGCTTGAGTTTGTGCTCACAACAACATCTTTTAATTTCTGGAACAACATCTATCAACAACGCTTCAGTTCTGCTATGGGTAGTCCAGTGTTTCCCATTGTGGCCAATTTGTTCATGCAACATCTGGAGCAAGAAGCAATAGCCACTGCCCCATAGAATGCAAGCCTAGCTTATGGAAACGTTATGTTGACGACATACTTGAGATAATCAAGAATGAATCACAGAAAGATTTGACCACAAATTTACATGTGAGGAAGAAACCAACGGCACAATGCCCTTTCCTAGACAATCTACTGGTAAAGAAAGAAGACGGAACCGTGAAGGTATTGGTCTATATAAAAAGGCACAGATTAACAGGACAAAACACAAGAGCAAAATCACATCGCTAGGGCAATGAGTACATGTGCATATCCGGTATTGGCCCTAAAACGGGTACAAAAACAGTGTCAAAGTAAGGAGAAGAAGAAGAAGAAAAGGCCAATCAAGGATAAGAACAAAACCGAAGGGCAAGTGGTCATCCCGTATATAAAGGGTATATCCGAAACCATCCAGAGGATATATCGCGGTCATGGCATAGCAACAGCCATGAAGCCCCACAAGACGCTTCGCAATAACCTAATACACACTAAGGATAAAACACCTAAAGAAAACCTCGCAGAATGCGTATACAAAATCGGATGCAGAAACTGCGACGCGTCATATATTGGAGAGACTGGAAGGCGAATTGGGGTCCGCCTTGGTGAACACCGGAAAGACACAGAAACCCAAGAGGGTAGGAAATTCACCAAATCAGAAAGAGAACAGTCGGAGTCCCAGATAAATAAATCGGCAATCACAGACCATGCCACACAGAAAAAACATGTGATTGACTTAGATAACTCGAAAATTTTGGACAGAGAGAGCAATCTATTCAAGCGGCGTATGAAGGAAGCCATCTGGATACGCCGCAGTGGGCTAGTTCTAAATCGAGAAAAGGGGGCTCAAAGACTCTCGCACATCTATGACCAAGTGTGAACAAAGCGTAGCTGAATCGAGTCATTTCGGTACAAATATAACAGCTATTGTACATACAATTCCAGCGTAGCCAAAATCGACATCGATTTTATGGACAACTCGTACACAATTTACACCTTTGTGTGCATACGCTTCACTGTTCATTTGTCTGATGAATGTGACAGTGTACATATCGTACTAGTCATCTAAACGTCACATAGAAAATTGTATTGGTTGTGTAAAAATAACCTCTCATAACCCATCATGTATATTCAATTATGTGATTGCATAATAGTCCAAACACACCCAAGCTTGCTATTTCTTCAGTCTAATGTGTGCAGATATCGACAGACTCCGTTTGAGATTTTCTTTGTCTTTTGTAATCAGTAAAATTGTTGGTTTCAAACCTAAAATGAGTAAAAAAAATAATCACTAGCGAAAGGTAATCTTTTGTTTAATCAATATCTTACAGCTAAATCCAATTAAAACGCATTAAAAGGATTGAAAATGGTTACTGGAAATATGAAGCGAGAAATCATCTTTTTAAAAATTGAGTTTGCAGAGGCAGAAATCAAACGGTTGATGATCCAAAGCAGAACCAACCGCCTTGTTACGTAAAATAATTACTAAAAATACGAATTCAGGACAGACCTATTTTAAAAATCTAGTTTGTAGACTCAGAAAGCCACACAAAAGTGTTATTTTACTGCACCATATTGGCATTTTGAAAGCAGAGCCCGAATCGACTCCAAGGTATAACAACAGGGCCCGTATTCATAAATCAAGTCCAGTGCTCAAGCCTAGATTATGTGCTCAAACCACATTTATTGTGACTGTGTTAAATCAGATGAATATGGGTAAAAAACATCAAATTAGAAGTGGTATTAGGCTTTAAGTGTGTCCAAAATGCTTCCAAAATAATTGACAAAATGTGTTTGCTTATTTAATTATTACTGGTACAAAACATTGGGGTTGAGCACAGAATGTGAGTTTGAGAGTGAGAACTGTTTCATGAATATGGGACATGGTGTTTTATGCTGACTTCAAGCATCTTTCCGCCACAATAATGAATCAGTTTAGAGACTGTTTAAGTTATTTCTGGGCTTCTTGACTCCTTTATAGTATTTTACAATTACCATATTTATCAGAATAACCCCAACATCGCATTTAAATGCCTGTAAACAGATCACCTGGTTCCAACAAAAATTTAGTACCTATATCATACTTTCATCAAGACAGATTATAAGCTTTCGTATAAATCATAAACAACTTTCAAATAATTTATTGATGTTTTTTCGTCTCTGTTCACAGAATTCATATTACAATACAAATGTGACAAAGAACACGCTACAATCGATGTGCCAATTAGCTTTCATATATATACAGTATATACTACTATCGTTAAATTCATAATGAATATTCCGTGTCTTGGTTTTGCGCTTTCGTACTTCAAAGTTAAAATGATTTCTGTTTAGAGGTTACCCAAAAATATCGACTTTCCATCATTTTCCCTAAACATTCTACTAACCGTTAGTTTACATAAACTTCTACTGTTCATTAGTTTCCTTAAACAATCTGGTATCCATTATTTTCCAAGAAGAATCTATTGTTCATTAATTTCCAACAATAATCTATTATCATTGTTTTTGTTGCCACAATAGTCTATTTCCATTAGTTTCCCTAAACAATCTACTGCCAGCAAGTTTCCGAAAAATTCTACTGTTCATTANTGAACAATCTACTGCCAGCAAGTTTCCGAAAAATTCTACTGTTCATTAGTTTTCTTAAGCAATCTAGTATCCATTAGTTTCCCTAAACACACTACTGCCAGCAAGTTTCAGAAAAAAAAGTCTACTGTCCATACTTTAATCTAACCAATTAACTGTTCATTGGTCACCTAAATACGTAGCCAACAAATTACATTTTATTTAATCCGCTACAGTTATCCTAGCTACAGAGAGATGCGGAGATACGAGGTTTTCTTTATCCGCCTCCAGATGGGTTGAATAGCGTGTCAAGAACCATTGACTGTGAAATATTTGTTATTACATGTAGATTCTGTTGACCTCCGGTCAAATCGAGAAAATTCTATAAAAGCGTTACATATCTTAAATCTTTTAAAACAATTACTATTGTGAACTTTCTGAAAGCTGTTAGTCTATTTAATAAAATATGAGTCACCATAACCATTTTAAATATTAAAATAGACCTTTACGTTTGCATTTGTGTTTGTCGACCATTAGTTGATCCTAATGATCTCCTGTGTTAATGGGCCGTTAAGCATGTAATAATAAAAGTATGGTCATTCTAAACAATCTGCAGAGCATAATTCATTACCGTAAACAAACTGCTTTAGTTTTGCTCTATGATTTGGTAAAAGTTGCAAGTCAACACAACGTTAATGTCACATGAAGAAAGATGTCTATGGAAACACTGCCGAAGGAGATATAAGAAATAAGAAAGAAAAAGCAATGCCGGTCCCTTAAATGTTGCAAAACGGCAGCAGTTAAAATCTGATTTCTTCAATGACTCTTAATAGACAGAAAAGAGAAAACGATTCTGCCTAAAGCCTCTCACCGTTTGCCCTTACGTTAACATGATATGGCATGCAATAGGCCTATCAAATCCCAAAATTGGAATGGGTCACAAAACTGATAATGAATTTGTTAATGATAAGTAAGGGGACAAAAGCTGCCAAATTACATGGATGTTGATATTTCATCACCTTAAAGGTCAGTGGTTCAACCAATCAAATGACAGATGTTTATGCACAAACCCTTTGTCGTTTGTCCTGACGACATTCAAGTGTCCGCCTTTTGCTGAATACCTTTTCATCATTCCATTTTGTAATGTTGTGTAATAGACAAAACGGTCACATTTATAAACCATGTTTGGAACTTTGGTGTTGATTTGTTACACTCTTTAGAAAAAATATATATCTTGTTTGAAATACAGCTATTTTGAAATACTGACTTTAATTACAGTGTCTTTAACTTCTTAGATTGGTACTTATTCTAATAATGCATTTCTGAGTTCTAAATGGGTCATAAACTCGCTAACAGTAATAGCTTTCAAACCACATGCACATTAAGCAGAACTAGTGAATTATTTAAAATCCTTTTTCCACTTTCCTAGTTGCATGTGAACCGAACATTTAAACACAATAATTGATGTTATAAATGGACCAATTACGCGGAAGAAATGATAACTAAAGGATGAATATAAATTGGAAATGATTAAATCCAACTTGTTTATAGGCAACTGACGATGCAAATAAAGTCAATAATCATTTAGATTTTGTTTTCAGAGAATTGGAATGTTTCGAATCGTTTTGTCAATAATCGGGAGACAGATTACACATCATTGCGATGTCTCCTTATCTTTCTTTTTATATCTTTTTGGGGGATTTTTCTACATCAGAAATATTAGTACAGCAATTTGTTCGACCTTTTATTTTCCCCCGTAACGACTCGCCATAATGTCATTACAGTATACATGATTAGGCTAAACAAATCTCATCTGTGAATACAAGTGAATCTGAATGCAAAGATATCTAGAATAGATTCAAACCACTTTAATGCCAATTAAGTCCAGTTATATTGATCGGTTAGTTTACTAGGTGAAGCTCCTTAGTGTTAACACAATCTGTAGGCTCCACGCTTCGTCAGAGAATACAATTCAGTCGTCATCATGCCCTTACTAAGGTAATACAGTGTCTGCCTTCATCAAAGGTACATGTATATGCTATAGATCGATTGACATAGTCCTACCCATTTCACCGAGAACCATCAATGCTAATTGATCCATGCTGCTACACGTGTTTCAGCAGACGATTCCCTTTTTATGATATCCGTCTCGTTTCTGTTTTTATTTTAGTTTATTCTTTATTCGTCTGTTTTTAATTTGTATCTTGTCCAATACATGATATACATGTGCATTTGCTCTTCAACTTGAGTCTTGTTCTTAGGTTTCCTGATATACTTGTTTTCTTTTTGTATCGGAGCACTTCGATCACCGCATTTTGTTCTAGTGTAAACCCTGAGGCACTGGAGATGAGATATCGCTAGACCCTAAAACGAGTAAAAAAAAAAAGAATCTGCTTGTAACATTAAGTATGTCAAATGCATAGCATATATTATACATCTATGGCTTAATGAACTCTTCACGAGGATAGGAAATGGATTTGCAAACCTCGATTTGTTTGTACGGAAGCACGGTAATCTATTGGGAGGACCCCGGGCTCGTCGTCATCGCAAGGTTGCAGGTTCGAGTCACAGCACGGAACTCTGTTGAATCTTTGAGTACGATACATGTTCTAGTCTACTAAGCTGTAAATATGTAAGTGGTCGGGCAGTGCTAAAATTGCTGGATGCTAGCTGTGAGCGCCGAAATGGCAGTACCGAGGGTATGCTCCCAGGCAGTTGAGAAAGAACCACGGATAACAATTTGTTAACTGCTTTGAGACGACCTGCGACCTAGGTTGTGATAAAGCGGTACAGTATAAAAGAACTTCGAATTATTATTATATTATTGTTTGTTTGTTCAGAGGTTTCACACCCTCGAAACAGCTAAGGTCATAAAGTGACTACGCCCACGGACAATGTGGCTAATAAGACACAATTAAGTGGCAACTAACCGAAATGTCATAACCTGGACATGATAGCGAGGCACTCCACCTGGTCACATTATGCTGACAATGAACTAACCATTTCTTACCGCTACTCCTTTAAAGCTGAAAGTCAAGCAGTGACCAATAAGTACCATTTTTTAGGACATTGCCTTTTTCTCGATAACGTCCTCGCCTCGCTTGTGGGAGAGATTTGCATCCAGGCAAAACACGTAGTATCGCCATGATAATTGTGAGATATTCTGTTTATTACATTTGATCTGGATCCCCTTACCACTAACATGTTTATATAACCCTACGCAACAGGTACTCTCTACAAAAACAAATACTAAAATGTAAAAAGAATAATCACCTTTAAATTCCGTTAATTACCTGTTTTAATGAATTATGTTATTTCGTTTAAATTTTTAATAAAGTATGCTAAATAACTATAATGATTTAATTATAAGAAAGTTAATAAAAGTCCTGTAATATCAACTCAGATAACTTCGCCAAATCTTAAACGGTGGGGAGTGGGGAAATACAGAGATGGTTTGTCCCCACTTATCCTGATGATAAAATATCAACACCACCTATGAACATGTTATAGATCATCTACTTAATTACTACCACTGTCAGATATGACCCTTATATTTTCTGCGAATCACTAAGCGTAACCTGGACTTTGTGTTTCCTCCGATCAATTATAAATGCTGTCCAACATAGTCCCCTGGTTTAAATGAAGATGAAAGTTAACTGTGGAATTACACGTTGTGTTTCTCTCACAGAATAGTTCCCCCATTATAGGTAATAGACGATAATTCTGGACGGTAGAGCGGATTTGCTTGAGGCCTGCATATCCTTTAGTTAACCAGGCTTTGAACATTTTGGCCCCTCGTGCAATGTCAGGCTTTCTCAGTGACACCTTCACGATAGTTTGTTCTGATAGGTCAAATCAGCAGAAGTGATATATTTTCATTTTTAAAGGATGAATTATCTTCAATATTTTACTGGTGAAAATGAAATAAAATCTTTTTTTCTTAGTCCTCGACCTACAAGGTGTCGTCAACCCGTTTAAAAAAAGTTTGACAGAGATATGCAAATTTTTGCTAAGTTGATCTTTAAATCTTTAGCAAAAAAGTCATCGTCTCGAAAATGAAGCCAACTGGAGTCAGTACAGAGATATTGTACAAGCATTTTGCTATGCCGATGTGCTCGTTTAAAATGGGAAAAAAAGCAGATACCAGTTTACAATCAAATCCGTACTTTATAGAATGTCCAGGGGATTGCTAAAAATCGGTAGCTTAACTGTGTGGGTCTCTTTATAGTGCATATATATCATGACTACCTTGTAGAGATGTGAAAATGGTGATCTCTGAAAAAGAGGATTGCTTAATGGGTTCGTTGGTACAGTATATTCCACTGTACTTTGTTGCCTTAAATGTGCTTGATGGCGCCCAACAAGTCAATGTCTGTGCTTGACGGTAAAACAGCTAGCACAGCAATCTGGATTTATCTCTTCTGAGAGTGCATCTCTAGGTATACAGTCTTGGTTGTATACTTAATCTAGAATATTAAGAACATTTGAAATACATAGGGTAAATATGTTCAGTACTTTAAGCAAAGTCCAACACTTTCTGATAAAAGCCCAGCGCATAATTTAGGACTGTTCAGAATACACATTTACGATTGTTTATAGACAATAAAAGATACGAAGTACTTTTGAGTGTCCGTTTTGAGATAATAATGATAAACCATTTATATTTCTCAAATCTGTGAGTAATGCATTTGAACGTCATAATTATATCGAGGTCTCGAAATAACAGCATGCCTCTTTTCATTAAGTCTGTCGATACTTCCTCCAAATGACATCGTCTGTTTTTGATACTATTGGTTGGTTATTGGACCTCTTCTGTGAATTGGAACTCTTCTGTGAATTGGAGTGAATTGGAACTCTTCTGTGAATTGAAATTTTTCAGTAAAAATCCACTCTGATATATGTAGCAGCTCGTTACGTATCATTTACTGTCTGGAAACGGAGACGTAGAAAGGAGTAATTCACGATGTAATTGCTGTGTTGTACTTTAAAACGAAACATGAGTTACCAAGATTTCACATAAATTGCTTACGATTTAAGACATTTGTATTTCACATGAATTTGAACATAAGTGCACGTTACGGTTTTCCGCAATTTTCAAAGTCTCAGAAAAGCGTTGATTTTTCCCTGTCTAAATATGCCAGGGACTGCTAGGATGCATGCTTGTGAATATATCTTTATTTATTTCCGCAAGTTTTGTCTACTAAATAACGCCCGCCAATATTATTAAGGATTCAGCATAAATTGTTTAGTTGAATAATAAAGATGTTATATATATTTTGTGACCACCAGAGAAGTATCTTGAATTATTGTATTCTGTTTATGATGTAGAAATTAGATGTAACCTTGTATTGAGTTTCCACCGAAAGTTTGAGATAAACTACGCGAAAGCGAAGCAAGAACAAGGGTTTGTCGTTTATTTATCTTACTGCGAGTCAATTACACAACAAGATATTCAAGAATGACTTTTGAAGATTTGTATTGTTTATAGAAATAAAATACACAAAAACGACAACAAAACATATACAATGTACAACGACAATCATTTTATTCCTCTTCTTTTAAAATGTTTATAGTCGATCTGTGCTTTTATTCAAATTTATTTGCGTCATTTAATTATACATGTACTAATGTGCTCTAAATGAATGCATGGCGATGCTATGAAGGAGATATTACTGTCAGAATAAAACAAGTATGAACAAAAAGTGAAAATCCGAATTGAACTTTTTCTTTCTTTCTTACCTAATATTAATATGTTTTGTATGTAGCTTACGTTCAGTAAACATCTCTTAATTAGCATGAATAAATATTCAGCGGAGCACCTTTGTTGTCAATTGCATATATAAAATGCAGGTGCAAGGTTCTACGCATAAAGGATAGTTGAACGTGAAATTATTTTAAACGAGTGTTGTGGTAGGGCTAGATATGCACTTAAAGAAAGAGTTTCAACTGTAAATGCATACGAATGGTAGGACATTGCATTATTTGGTGTGAGTATTCCGGTCTTGCCCTCAGCATGTCGACGCTAAGCAACCTCTATTGAAAGTTACAGATGTCTCGTCATCAATTACCGGAGATGCACTCAGGAATACATAAAAGGCTCTCATCTTTCGTAAATAAGACATTTAGAGATACCCTGTAGAGATGTGCCAGGTCTATATAACCTTAACCATGACTAAACAATATCTCAAATGTCACAGGCTTATGCAAAGGACGCACAGTGGGTTTTTTCGATACATACCGTATAACCTCCACTTCAATCATGGTTTCTCTGACAGTGACATATATTAGCTTCACTGACAGTGACATGTGTTATCCTGAAAACTACACAAGGAACAAACCTCTCCATGTCTTAAAAAAAGATACACTGTAAAAGTGAGGATGTTGTGATTTCTGCCAATTATTAATATTTATATACTTCTTTGACACTGTGTTCTTACTATTTTTTCTCATTTATTTTTAAACAAATTTATTTATTTTAGAATATAACCTATGCTATATTTGACACTTTGTAAACCCTTTGGACCTAATTCAGTCATTGCTTTCACATACTATTGAAGGGAACACCATTTAACCATTTAACTAAACAAAGCTTGAAATCACACGTTTGAGGAAAAACAAAACAAATTACCTACCGTCTAAAATATCTCATCCACTTTGTCAAGGGACATAATGTTAATTAACCGAAATATGATACCGGGTTGAATGTCACACAAACGGCAGTGCTCTCCGCTTACAATATGGCGCGGTCATATAAGTGTTCGGCAGACGACTATCACACCATGTGGTTATCCTCTATATCATTGATATGACGCTATAACGGTACGTAACTCTGATTACGAATTATTCTTTAATATATATCACGAACCAAGTGTCCATACTAAAGTTGTAGCAGTCTGTATTTTGCGCGTAAATGCCATAATTTCACTATAAACGATTCAGATGTTTGTTTTATACTTCGTCGGTTCACAACAGTAATTGCCTAACTAATGTGAGCGGGTTGCTGATTGGCTGATAATGAGAAAAACTCAACAGAAGCGACATTTTGAATGGATGATGGTGACGACGTCTAGACATGGTATTGCGGCACAATGAGCATAAAAGCCGGCGGCAATAAGCACGGCTGTATTTTGTCACAGACAGTAGCCATAGTGTTCACTGAGTGTTGAAATATTAAGCTGAGCAGTATAAATGTGATATAAATTAAACAGCGGAGTAGTTAGAATGGCATGACAGAATATAGATAACATAAGGAGAGAGAGATAACTTAGTACTATAAAATTGTTAGCTGTGCTGGCTACACCTTCTGTGCTTAGTACATGGAATACCTTTACCAAAAAATGGTAGCGTCAAAGACTTTTTAATTAATCAATTTTCTGGTTTATTGGTATATTTTTCAAACATTATGGTATTGATATTTTTACATGTAAAGACAATAACGCATTTTATTAAGTTACTGTTTTATCTTCTCTGCTTGGTAGTACCGTCTCCGTTGGTAGCACCTTCATGGTAGCACCTTCACTGCTTGGTAGCACCTTCTTGGTAGCACCTTCACTGTTTGGTAGCACCTTCACTGCTTGGTAGTACCTTCTCTGTTTGGTTGCACCTTCACTGTTTGGTAGCACATTCACTGCTTGGTAACACCTTCACTGCTTGGTAGTACCTTTTTACTTGGTAGTACCTTCTCTACTTGGTAACACCTACTTGGTAACACCTTCTTGGTAGCACCTTCACCTTCTTGGTAGCACCTTCACTGTTTGGTATCACCTTCACTGCTTGGTAGCACATTCACTGCTTGGTAGTACCTTCTCTACTTGGTAGTACTGTCTCTACTTGGTAACACCTACTTGGTAACACCTACTTGGTAACCCCTTCTTGGTAGCACCTTCACTGCTTGGTAGCACCTTCTTGGTAGCACCTTCACTGCTTGGTAGCACCTTCTTGGAAGCACCTTCACTGCTTGATAGCACCTACTCGGTAGTACCTTCACTGCTTGGTAGTACCTTCACTTTTTGGTAGCACCTTCACTGCTTGGTATCATCTTTACTGCTTGGTAGCACTTACTTGGTAGCACCTTCTCTACTTGGTAGCACCTTCTTGGTAGCACCTTCACTGCCTGGTAGCAGCTTCTTGGTAGCACCTTCACTGCTTGGTAGCACCTACTTGGTAGTACCTTCTCTGCTTGGTAGTACCTTCACTTTTTGGTAGCACCTTCACGGCTTGGTATCATCTTTACTGCTTGGTAGCACTTACTTGGTAGCACCTTCTCTACTTGGTAGCACCTTCACTGTTTGGAAGCACCTTCACTGCTTGGTAGCACCTTCTTGGTAGCACTTCAACTGTTTGGTAGTACCTTCACTGTTTGGTAGTCCCTTCTTGGTAGCATCTTTACTGCTTGGTAGCACCTTCACTGCTTGGTAGCACCTACTTGGTAGTACCTTCACTGATTGGTAGTACCTTCACTTTTTGGTAGCACCTTCTCTACTTGGTAGCACCTTCACTGCTTGATATCACCTTTACTGCTTGGTAGCACCTTCTCTACTTGGTAGCACCTTCACTGTTTGGAAGCACCTTCAGTGCTTGGTAGCACCTTCTTGGTAGCACCTTCACTGCTTAGTATCACCTTCTCTGCTTGGTAGCATCTACTTGGTAGTACCTTCACTGCTTGGTAGTACCTTCACTGTTTGGTAGCACCTTCTCTACTTGGTAGCACCTTCACTGCTTGGTATCACCTTCTCTGCTTGGTAGCACCAACTTGGTAGCACCTTCATTGTTTGGTAGTACCTTCACTGTTTGGTATCACCTTCTCTTATTGGTAGCACCTTCTTGGTATCACCTTCTTGGTAGCACCTTCACTGTTTGGTAAACATTCTCTGAATTGTCATTTTTACCTGTTTTACTTTTTGCATTTACACTTCTAAGAGCGTGCCTCGCATTTTCATTATAACCGTTCATCATATGATTTTGAGATTGAACATAGTGCGGGTCAAATATGAGGTAAGGCGGACACTATCTCGGCGTCCATGCCGCGGGAATGGCGACTGAAAGTTCTGTAGCAGACCAGAGAGACGATACGACTTTCCATGTCGATTTTTGACGAGGTACAGCCAATGACTAGTTTTACTCACTCTTCATGAACAAGACCTAGAGACGCAGACAATTAAGGCCAATGACATATCACCAGAGATACTTGTGGAATTGCGAGACAAAGATCCTGACTTTATGCATATTCTAGGGTTTATGTGTACGGGATAAAAGCCTCCTTGATCTGAAATAAGGGGTTTGGGTGAAGCTTTCAAATACTATTATTCAAGATTTGGATCTTTCCAACTTGTAGATGGAGGGTTATCTAGACAACCGAAATTCCAATATAGGTCGTGGTATTAAAAACCACGAGTTAGAACTTAGTTTTCTGGTGGACTATGATTTTTAAGAATTACAAAAGAAGTGACAACTACAAAAGCATTACAGGGCTGGCGGCAGCACAATGTATAAGGAAATGTTATAGCATTAAAAATGAACTAATTGATACCCCTGTAGTTATCCGTAAACTGATATTAAATATAACGCACTGACACAAGCTCTCACGATTAATTCAGCCTATACTAACTTGTATGCTTAAATATAGTATATCAAATCCTAAAGTACATTTTATATGTATATGTGATCACATGTTTCAAAATGAATGAGAATGTTGAATACGTTTACACTAATGTTTACATCATTTTATATACAGGTGATTTTAAAATTAATTTCACCCATTCCCTTTTGCACCCCAAACTATTCTTTTGATCAAGAATATTCACATATATAACGGAAAAATACAGCACTGCACCCTTTAATGGGTTTTTTTTAACCTGGGAATGAAGAGACCAGAAAATGACCGATAACGCAATGAACCTTGCTGAGAAACCACACAGTTCCGTACCTTTATATGCATGCTCTGGTCCCGTTCATTATAACATAAAGTTTGACTTAACTAACGGGAATATTTTATTTTAAAAATACAATCATAAATTCACAAAGGCATTGTATTCTCATATGCATCGATCTGGAAGAATACTCGATGGCTGGAGGCCAGTCGTGTTAATTTCTTTCGTTGATTTCAATATCCCGAAGCATTTCTTAATATTGATTTTAGTATCATTGTTATAAATACTGTTCACGTATATCTTTTAAAAAGCGATTCATTTTGCAACTTCTGCAGCGAATTGCAAACTGCATGATTGGATAGAATTTCTAACTGAAGCATATTTTTATTCCTTGTAAATTATCTTACATAATCCGAGAAATTGATTTCAATATCCAGTTGAATAAATTTGTCTGTGATTCCTTTAGACTAACTGTTCTATTCTTGATGTCTGCAAGGTATTAAAATGAATACAACATATCAAATTACAGGAAAACATTATTCACCAAGAGAAACTTAATTGGGTAAGACGTCTTTAGAATCGAGACCGGGTTTCACCACGTGTCGTAAAATGATTTCAAGCGCCCCTATTGTGGCACGTCTGCTCCACTTTGGTTGACAGCGGTGTATATATTTTGGATGCGAGAAATGTTTGCTTACTCAATATTGCTCGCCAAAATTCGAGGTAAAAAACGATTAAAAAAAAAGATAGCAATGTAGACCCTATTTCTTCCGCATGTAGATTTTGTATGTATTTATGTCTGTCTTAGTTTCTAACTTATTGCTGCTTTGAGGTCTTTTGGTGTCATCTAGGTTAACCATTCTTATTGCTTGACTCTATATTGGATTAAACAAGCAAGAAAAAATGTTAAATTATAGTTTCGTTTCTTCTCATTTACCAAAAGTTTTATTTTGTCTAGAGCGATCAATTCGTCACCAAGATATTAGATTCGTTGATGTATTGCTTTGTTTATTGCACAAGAGGTATACATTTGCCAGTCTGCAATTCAATCACAGGCAATGACATTCCTTTCTGCGTTAAGGTAAACTTCGTTTGCTTACAAATAAGTCTTGAGTATGTGGCATAGACGTAATAATGGCTTTTCCTAGGTAAATTTGTATCAATGTGTTATCAGTGTTTTATTAAAAGTTTTATATGTATTTTGGATATGTTATAAATAATTTAGTGTAAAGTATGTGTTTTAAAAGTATATGAGGGTGACTATAAGACTCTGTGATGCCAGGGATGAAGGATAGGGAAATTTCACCCGAGGGGTTTTCAAATTTGGTAAAACCCGAGGCTTTATACTTTACACTAAATTATTTATAACATATCCAAAATACATATAAAACTTTTAATAAAACACTGATAACACATTGATACAAATTTACCTAGGAAAAGCCATTATTACGTCTATGCCACATACTCAAGACTTATTTGTAAGCAAACGAAGTTTACCTTAACNGTAGTACATTTATAACAATACATTGCCATAACAAAGGTATATTATCACGTGGGTAACTGTTTCATGTGAAGGAACAATCATAACAGCCCTTTCATTGAAAGAACCCTTTGTACGAATCTGATCATTACTTCTGCTATCATTCAACCCAAATAGACAAATGACAGCCGCAATACAAAAAGACTAAATTGGAACAAAAGTGCGATACGGCAGACAAAAACAGAAAGAAGAGACAGCAAGCAAATGACATAACTAAAATTGCAAAAACGAAGGTAAAACCAGACGCTCCCGAAAGACATTTTGTGCAGCACATATGAAACATTCGTCATGATCTCGTGTCAAATTCAAGAAAGAAAGTTGATTTCAAACAATCTCATGCGAGGGTATACAAAATGGAACAAATTTCATAAATACGATGCAGCGTTTATATTTTGAAATACAAATAAATGTTTTGGTTTTCTTTGGTATCAGAGATAATACTGTTTTTCGACAATTGCAGCTTACATTCTCTGACAACCTTTTATATGTTGTTCCTTAACAAAATTGCGAAATTCAGAAAAATGAAATGAAAACAGTTCCCGGGAAATGGTAAGATGCGCTATCAAACTTCATATCATAAAGGCATATTGTTCAAATAAAAAATTAAATAAAAAAAAAATAAAAAAATATCAGAAAGTCTCACAAATTCTTGAAATGAAAAGAAACATTTTCAAGTTGTATAATATATCTTATAAAATCACAATTGAATTATATAAGGCTGTGTATCAATCTGTGTACCCGACTAGCTCAAAATACAAGCGATCCTGACCCAACTACTTATATAAAGGTTCTCCATTAATACAGTCACGTGCTGTTTATACACAAAATGCAAAACTTACAACACTCTAAAAAATCAGTTTATACAATCTTGCCAAAACGTTAATGTTGTGAATAAAGTGCAAGGCCTTTATTAACAGCCCAAGCATTGAATTAAGATTCTTTTCCAGGATCAGTGAGGGTTATGACACTTTACTCTATTGATCTTTCATTAAAACATTTGACTTTAAAATGTAAAATACATTAGCATTAATAGTGAACAAAATGTAGGAATTTAATAGCTGTTTGCGCATAAGGATGATTGTGAGCTGAATAAACGACCAATTAGTACGGTTTTATCTCGACGCTTAATGGAACTGGAATAAGTCCGAATGATTTTCTCTTGATTTCCTTGTCATATGCAAGACAGTAAAGAGAGCAAGAAAGCTGTTGGCAGTTTCCCGTGTTCATGAATCAATATCAATCAGTATGAATTCGGAACTTTTAATAGTTTCGGTTAAACTGTATCTATCTTGTACTACTCACTTTTATTAAGTTTCATTAACCTTACATAAAAGTTCAAAGAAAGTGGCCAGGTTGAACGCGATATAAAAAGTACAACTTCCCCTTTGTTGTACTTAAGCTGTTCTCCTAGAATGTTCAATGCATTGGACTTTCTTCCTCGAAGACAGCTCACTGATGCGTTTTTAATTGACATATAAAAGAATTTAAGCAAAAAAGATGCAACTATTAAAGACAGATTGACTTCTGCCGTTCCCGGGAGGTTGTTTTAGAAGTATGGGGGGACGATATGGCTCTCGACCCGGTTGAAGTGTAATTAGTTTTGTCACAGTATGGATATTGCTTGTAATGTTACGAGACGTGTAGGACAAGGGCGATGGCGATTACGTAACGCATGCTGTCATGATATCTGATACAATCTGATGTGTTCAGAGTCGCTGAGACCTCTTGGGAATATTCTGCGGGATTACTGTTTGGTATCTGCAGTAGCATCTCTGCAGTGCAATTTTAAGATGGACCATTAATTGATGATTAAACACACCGCCAATTTTATGCTCCACATATTTTGACGACTGAATTAAACACAAAATGTTGCAGGTCCCATAACTTTCAATGTAGTTTCATTTAATGAAGTTTGAAAGTCTTGCTTTACTGCTGTGTAGTACATATGTAGATATACATTACCCGACACGTTGAGTGTTCCCTGCCCAACCTGTAGTTCCCGTCATGTAATCTTCTTTCAGTTCATCGAAATTACCTTAGCTACTGACGTTCTAAAAAACTCGACGTGGTTTTTAAGGACTGAAATACCTAAATTGCATAACTTTAACAAAAATAACATCATGACGTCGCTCCCGGTGTAGATAAAAATAACCTTAAATAGAAAAAAGCAGGAACACATTCTACATTTGGTGACGAATATAAAGTTGTTTTTCGGGAGCGATATGTTCTGTAAGTCGACTCTTTCGTAAGTTCGTTCTGTTATATTGACTCTGGTATACCTGTGTATTGACTCGTTGGTAAGTTTGCCCTTGTATATTGACTGGTATATCTTGTCACTGTGTGTTGGCTCTTTGGTAAATGTGTTCTCGTATATTGACTCTCGTACGCATGTACATTGTCCCTGTGTATTGACTCTTTGGTAAATTTGTCCTTGTGGATTTAATAGTTTATTTTGTCCCTGTAAGTTGACTCTTTCGTAACTTTGTACTTGTGTATTGACTGGTAAATGTATATCTGTCCCTGTGTGTTGTCTCTTTGGTAAATTTGTCCTTGTGAATTTAATGGTTTATTTTGTCCCTGTAAGTTGACTCTTTCGTAACTTTGTACTTGTGTATGGACTGGTAAATGTATATCTGTCCGTGTGTGTTGTCTCTTTGGTCAATTTGTCCTTGTGAATTTAATTGTTTATTTTGTCCCTGTGTGTTGCCTCCTTGGTGTCCTTGTGAGTGCTTTGGTAGATCTTGTCCCTGTGTGTTGACTCTTTGGTATCGTCCTTGTGTAATGACTCTGGTAGATCTTGTCCCTGTTAGTTGGCTCTTTCGTAAATTGTCCTCGTGTTATGCCTGGTATATTGACGCTGACGCTTTGGTAAATTTGTCCTTAACTAATGACTCTGGTTTATTTTGTCCCTGTGTGTTGACTCCTTGGTGTCCTTGTGAGTACTTTGGTAGATCTTGTCCCTGTGTGTTGACCCTTGGTAAATTTCGGCTTTGAGTGTTAATGCTATAGACTATTAGTTTATTCTGCCCTACTGAAATGGCGTTGTGGTATGTTGTGTTCTGCCCAATTGAACTGCGCCCAATATCTAATGCTTACCTATCAGTTGACATGCAGTTCTTTTCTGCAGCATTTATTTGATTTACTGCATGAGGTAGGCGATGAAGAAATTTTAGAAATAACTTCGATTGCGAGATTAGGTATAAAGAGGGTGTCAATATGATTTCAGATTATGCTGGTTTTCGTAATCAGAGTTGGTATTAATAGTGTTCTATTGTGTCAAACTATTTCTGTTCCAGTTATTCTACTGGGATGTTTGCATCTAGGCTGACGAGAACGCACGTACCTCATTGTTGTTTGATTTGATTTTTGGATGTGATATTTCTAAGTCTATTATAATTTAAGACCTGTTCGCTGTGCCTTTGAAAATGTTAGTTGTGTATCCCTTTCCAACTGCAGACCAAAAATACTATAAAATTTCAATGTAGTTTTTTTATACTTACTTGCACTTCTACCTCCCCTGAATTTTGTTTTGAATATAACTTAACTACGACAGTGCCAAAAATGACCAGTTGTTCAGGCATGTCAGTCGGTTAGAGCGAGCGTGATCGGAGTTCCAAGATTGGCCCCGTTGTATCTACTTTAATAATGCTGTTGCTGATTCGAAATTTGTCATAAAAAGTCTGCAGAAATGATTTATCAAAATTATTTCCATGCAAGTAAAAACAAATTACATCATTCATGTGTTAACAAAAGAGCATTGACAAACCTATTACACCTATTAATAGAAAGCAAAATACCGTCAAATGTGCACGAGCGGCTACCTCCATTAACCAATAAATGTTCAAACACATTCTTCATTGGAATATATCCACCACAGCGTCTCATTTGTTGGAATAAATAACAATAAATTAAGAGCCATTAACCGAATTAAGAGTTTACTGCTGAACCTGCCTTTTTCGTAGTATCTTTATAAAAAAACTGACTGTTGTTTTAATAAAACAACAGAATTATAATAGAGAAAAAAATACAATTTAATAGGGTGTAAGACATCTGCACTACAAATATAGAAATAACAAAACACAAGTTAAAGACATTTTTGTCATCTGACAATTAGAGACGCAACACTATTAGTTAAAATTCGTTTTTAAATTTTCAAATTTTTATTTTGATTATATTTTAAAATATGCGTTCGATTAGTTTCTTAAGCAATTTATTTCAGCTATTTATATCTAACTTGATTAACTACATTTCCTGACAAATCGATTTTATGTATAAACTATGTTTCTTAATAAACAGGTCAGTTTCACCGTTTAAAGCAAAGATTGAATAAAATATCAATATCTAATTTGTTTTATATGAAAGTAATCAACTGTAAATTAAATTATTTTTCGATCATTTCGCTCGAAACGATCTCCAAAATAACTGCGAGGCTCTATTTATACGTCTGTAATTTGAAACATGATACAGCTGGTAAAACGAGTTTGATAATTGTGTTCACCGATAGAAAGAATCTTTATAGTGTCAACATCCATGCTAACAGCTATAACTTATAAAACATCTACCATTTAAAAACACATAACCAAGAGTAGAAGCAAATAGTGTTTTTTTTTACTGGGTTTAGCGTCTCATTAAGACTTAGATAATTTGAGTACCTGCCTCCATGTGTGTAATGCATGCCTGTGTGTTTGTGCGTGTGTGAAGCGTGTACTGTTGGCGGTATATTGGTGTATACTAAGGGTGTTTGGGATATGCATTTTTTAAATTGACTCGCAAAACAACTAAAAACGTGTTACTGAAGAAAAAATCATCTATTCACAAGAACTTCACAAAAACACGAAAATGGCGTCTGACAAATATCACAGGGCAAATAATAACGTGACATTCATATTGCATTGCTGCAAAGATTAAATGCGGACAGGTAAACTTTTGATAAATAGTTAAAATGAGCTAGCATTTAGCTTCATTTTTCCTGATTACATATCAACACCTTTCCATATTTTCTCAAACCGTATACTTCTCCGTGATTTGGTTGATTTGCCACGCGCAGTATGGATAGCTGAACATGAGCCTTATCTTGGCCCCGACTCAAATCCGTCCGCACGCGGCGTATCTGGTACATTCTAGTTCAACACGTTACAGTAAATCACGTCTCAATTGCATTTCATTTGTATGATTGTTAATACTTTTGAGGTTTATTAAGATATTTATAAGGTGCAGTATGTGATAAAAAGGTTATAATATGACCATATTAATATGCAATCTCGTATTTGCCCTCCAGCAGCCAAGATATTACAAAAGAAATAAATATTGTAATGCACCTCGTCGCGATATGAGTTCTTCCTGTTTTCGATTACTCGTGCTGTGAACGAGATGGGATTTATCCCCTGAATCATATCATTTTGTGTGCTTCGTTCTGATATGACGGAGCCAGACGCATATTCCTCTTCCTGTCAACTAACAACACCCTATGTTTTCCAGAAGGGTACACGCTACTTCAGCAAATATATCAAATGACACCATATCAATGCCATACCATATCGACCAGATGACTTCCGTCCGATCCAGGAAACAACAAATGTCACCATCTATTTCAGACAAGATACACGTCTGTAGTTGTTTTAAGTATAATAGATAATGAGTGTATATAGTGGAGAATTAGGTGAAGACTATAACCTCAAAAGTATGTTTCCATTCCATCCCCGGTAGGTTTGGGAACTAATAGACCTGCTGTATCCAGCTGCATGTCGTAAGAGGCAACTATGTTGGACCCCCTGCAGAGTGCGGTTTTTTTGTGGGTTTTTTTGTGGTTTTTTATTGGGCGGGGGGGAGGGGGGGGGTTGTCTTCTGCTACAGTGACGTTGTAGACCCCAAGCTTCTGACCCATTCCCAATACTCGGGATCTTTATCTTTTTTTCTCACATACAGAAAGTTTTTTTGTGATTTTTTTGTTTTCATATGCTCTTAGATGTTACGAGGACGTTGAAACCAGAACTAATTTTCATTTTCCTTAAAGAAGCGCTGATATTTGTCGTGTTTGTATTGAAGTCTTGCAGAAGAGCAAATGAAGACATTTTTAGTTAGGATATCATGTTAGTTTTTGTTCTGACTCAGTTCTGGTTCTGTTATGCCTTATATAATATCGCTGTTAGAAATGTTGGTATTGCACTCCTTTTGGTTTTATTTTCTATTGACTATCCTTTATATCATGTTAGCAATATGATTTATTCGTTTCTGGGTTTAGCAATAGTCGTATAAGCACGGCTTCATTGTATCCTTTTGATTAATAAATTAAAACAATAAACCCTAGCATGTACTCAGAAAGATTAGAACTGATTCTAGCCAACAAAATATCTCTTTAATATATATAACATCGACTCATTATCTTTTATCATTATGGTTGATTATTTCTTTGCAAAATCTTGGTTGATAAAACCAAGTTAAATCTGCTTTATAATCTCTAAATAGTTCATACGGACGGCGTCACGAGTGTCCATTAATGCCAAACACGACCCTTAGTTGTTTGGCTGACCAGCAGACTGTCGATGAATGAACGTCTAACCAATAAAATGTAGAATCTTACTCTAGGTCGACTGTTATCACGGAAACACACAATTAACGCAGACCATTAGATGAAGAAATGGTCTCATGGGTATCATTCTGTAAACAAAACACTTGTAAATAATTATTATAGCACCGATTCAAGCGGCGATGTGATAAATGCCAGATTCCTTAATCGAATCAGAAATATTATTGTGATTTGTTTGAACAAATGTTGCGTTAGTCTTTGTGTTATCGGTTCATTGGGGAAACGAGTATGATTTAAAGACCTATTTCCTGTTATCGTGTGTATTTTATGGAAATCATACCGTAGCAGTCAAACACGTCAGTATAGCACCAAATATAGGAAAATAACGTAAACATGGGCCTGTTTTGTATACATTGATACAATACCGTATGGTTTACGGTGTTGACTTTCTTTGGGTTAAAGACATGAACATTGGAGTATCGCACCTTTACGGCCCACCTAGGGTGTGATCATTGTCTGGTATTTCAATATCAATACCTTTCCAGAATGAAACAATTGTGACAATTCGACTTTTGTTCCAAATTGTGTGAAGTATTTGTGCAGTGGCATCTTAATAAATCCTAAATCCTTATTTAGCCAAATTATCAGTGGAAACCACCGTAATATAATCTTAACTCATTCGAAGATTTTTATTACTTTAGCAAAGCCCCTATTAATATTTTAAAAAAGCATTGGAATTCGTTATTTCTCACATTCTGATTAATGTTACATTGGTACCATTTATGATAATACTGATAGTATCCGAAGGCAGTTTTGAGTTCAAAATTACCTTTTCTGTACTTTCCATAGTTTAAACACAAGTTAATAAGAACGTGTAAGCTAAACCATTATTTGAACCCAAATCGATAAAACTATGGCAAAATATGAAGAAAGAGGAAAAAGGATGTTTTATGGAAGGGAGTTTCCGAAGGTAAGCGACCTTCGATTCATCGACGACACTCGCCATATAAATGTAGATCAAATCCGAGTAATGTCACGTTATCAAAAACACAGGGTATGACAAAAAAGCTACCAGAAACATGCATGAGGTTAGTAGTGTATAGACTATCTCCCAATAAGTCATGATGACGACTATATAACTCATAGTCTCAATCAACATAAACTTTCAAAATTGTGGGATGTATGTTTATCCGTCAGCATTCTATCACGAAGATCGTGATGTTTGGAGCAGTCCATTGAACATTGAATTCAATGATATATGTAAACATTTTGTTGGGGTAAACCGGGATATAACTATCATTAAAGGGGAAAAGGAAATATCGAAATTGTTATGCGTATAATAAAACTGTGAACCGTATTTGATCGCAAATAAGCCCCCGCCTCTAGTGAAAAGGGATTAACCAAAAGTAGAAAAGGGGCTTAATTCTTAGTATCCCCTCTTCACAAATGAATGAGTTGAATAAACTATCACGTTGTTTATGCTGAGAGAAAAGAACGATGCACTTGACTGATGTAGAAAGTCTCGTCTCTAGTGACCTTGATAATAATGATATTATTTGTATCAATTTAACTTTTTTCAAACTCATTTAATGTCTATGCGATTGCTTTGTGTTGAACAGTTGCAGTAGTGGTGGCGTTTTTTGTGTGTTGGGCGCCGTTCCACGCTCAGAGACTGACTTCACTGTACATTAAGACTTGGACTCCAGAGGACATCGAGATACACAGCAAACTCTTCTATGTGTCAGGTCAGTACGGGGTCAGCACTGGGTCAAAGGTCAGATATTGGACACAGACGGGTCGGGTAGGACATGTGTTACAGGAAACATTAAAACATCTAAGGCACCTGGTGTCATCTCAAGATTTCATAGTGCCTTTTTTCCTTTTATTTGCTACAATGTATCTCCTCAGTTGTCTTTCATTTTGTTTTTACCTGTTATTGTCCATTTTGTTTTTTGTGTCTCCTTATTTTCTGTTGTTAACTTTCAACTTGTCTTAAGGTTTGCTGTTTTTCTTTTTGTTTTGATGTCACCTAAATGTCTGTTGTTGTCTTTCCTTTTATTTTGGTTTCTCTTCAGTACCTATTGTTGTCTTTCCCTTGGTTTTGGTGTCTCCTCAGTTCCTGTTGTCTTTCATTTGTTTAATGTCAACTCATTTCCTGTTGTTGTTTTTCCCTTGGTTATGGTGTCTCCTCAGTTCCTGTTGTCTTTCATTTGTTAAGATGTCAACTCATTTCCTGTTGTCGTTGTTCCCTTGGTTTTGGTGTCTCTTCAGTACATATTGTTGTTTTTTCTTTTGTTTTGTTGTCAGCGCATTACCTGTTTCCCTAGTTTTGGTGTCTCTTTAGTTCTTGTTGTCTTTCATTTGTTTAGATGTCTGCTCATTACCTGTTGTTATCTTTCCCTTTGTTATGGTATCTGTTCAGTTTCTATTGTTGTTTTTACTTTTGTTAAGATGTCACCTAATTCCTAGTGTTGTCTTTCCGTATGTTTTCGTATTTCCCCAGTTCCTTTTGTTGCCTTTCCCTTGGTTTTGGTGTCTCCTCAGTTCCTGTTGTCTTTCCATTTTAGATGTAACTTAATTTCCTTCGTTGTCTTTCCCTTGGTTTTGATGTCACTTCAGTTCCTATTGTTGTCTTTCCTTTTGTTTATATGTTACCTAATAACCTGTTGTTGTCTACCCTTTTGTTTTGGTGTCTTCTAAATGCTGAAATATTAATGAAATGCATATTTTATATGGTGACCTACATTGTATAATAACAAAAACTCTGTTCAGCAACCTACAACATGTTAAGGTACGTTTCTATTTATACCTACTAGCTTATGAGAAAAGCTACCACCAATAGGCGAGCTATACTTGTTCTCCGACAGCTCTTATTATTTATGAGTTTTTTTTAAAAATAAGAAAATGATTTTAACAAAGTAAAGTGGGCTCCACTACAATTATGCAATTATGCACTACATCTCATTACAGATTGCTGGCGTTTGTAATAGCCTTAGTAGGTGTTACTGAACGACGTAGTCAGATAGATTGTTACATAACATAATAAAAGGCTTACATCACGTACTGTTTCACATCATTTCAACCCTGGGGTTTAAACAAAACGAAGAGTACGTTAAACAAAATGATTACTGTTATGATGAATGATATCGTGATTTTGATACTCTTTTAAACTCTTGTGGTATACCATTTATATTCACTATTTATACATTACTTCATATGGCTATATCGTAATACAAGTACATAATCAAGATAGAGTGAATACATTTGGACAGTTAGGTGAGTAAACGGCTCTAAAACCAATAACGCTTCTACTTTCCAGCCTGAAATTGAGAATTTGGCTATGACGATATGTCTGGTTGCTGTCAAAATGGGATTTTCGACCAAACTTTATCATGCTCTAACGTAGTGCTAGATGTAAACATTGATCTGTAATCATTGCAAAACAGTTATATTAGGAAGTATAGGAAGTACGTCTTCTGTCTAAGTCAGACTTATTGTGTTACCACTAAGACAGTCATTTAGATCATTGCTTTCTCCCCTAAGCTTTGTATCCATCATAGAAAAAGACATATAATAAAATTCGTTTTTTGCCCAGCTAAGCTCTTTGCTGGTTGCTGTATGGGCCAACTATTGATATATTTCCTGGTTCCCTTGTATAGATGCTGGTTGGGTTATTTGCTAAGATTTGATCATATGAACTATGAGATTATATCTCCCATTCGTTGATACTAGGAAGCATATTACCATTGGGTACTGGACTGTAAATTGACAATGTTTGTATACGTGCTGGCATATACACTAGTATCTATTTATATAGACCTGTATATTGATTTTGTTTTGATACTAGCAGGTATCTTGACTACGTATTGATACTTGACTTTATATATACTTTATAGTGATACAGGCAGACATATTTATCATATATTGATACTGGACTGTATATTGACTTTGTATTGATACTAGACTATATATTGACTAAGTATTAATACTGGCCTGTATATTGACAATGTATTGATACTGGCCTGTATATTGACTATGTATTAATACTGGACTATATATTGACTAAGTATTTATACTGGCCTGCATATTGACTATGTATTGATACTGGCCTGTATATTGACTATGTATTAATTCTGGACTATATATTGACTAAGTATTGATACTGGACAGTATATTGACTATGTACTAATACTGGACAGTATATTGACTATGTATTGGTACTGGACTGTATATTGACTATGTATTACTACTGGAAAGTATATTGACTATGTATTAATACTGGAATATATATTGACTATGTATTGATACTGGCCTGTATATTGACTATGTATTAATACTGAACTATATATTGACTATGTATTGATACTGAACTGTATATTGACTATGTATTGATACTGAACTGTATATTGACTATGTATTGATACTGGAGAGTATATTGACTATGTATTGATACTGGAGTTTATATTGACTATGTATTGATACTGGCCTGTATATTTACTATGTATTGGTACTGGACTGTATATTGACTATGTACTGATACTGGACAGTATATTGACTATGTATTAATACTTGATAGTATATTGACTATGTATTGATACTGAACTGTATATTGACTATGTATTGATACTGGACGGTATATTGACTATGTATTGATACTGGAGAGTATATTGACTATGTATTAATACTGGAATATATATTGACTATGTATTGATACTGGAGTTTATATTGACTATGTATTGATACTGGCCTGTATATTTACTATGTATTGGTACTGGACTGTATATTGACTATGTATCGATACTGGACTATATATTGACCGTGTATTGATACTGGACTTTATATTGACTATGCATTGATACTGGATTTCATATTGACTTTTTATTGATACTGGACAGTATATTGACTATGTATTACTACTGGAAATTATATTGACTATGTATTGATACTGGTCAGTATATTGACTATGTATTGATACTGGCCTGTATATTGACTATGTATTGGTACTGGACTGTATATTGACTATGTACTGATACTGGAGAGTATATTGACTATGTATTAATACTGGATAGTATATTGACTATCTATTGATACTGGACAGTATATTGACTATGTATGAATACTGGACAGTATATTGACTATGTTTTAATACTCGACAGTATATTGACTATGTATTAATACTGGACAGTTTATTGACTATGTATTGATACTGGACGGTATATTGACTATGTATTGATACTGGCCTGTATATTGGCTATGTATTGATACTGGCCAATATATTGACTATGTATTGATACTGGAGTTTATATTGACTATGTATTGATACTGGAGAGTATATTGACTATGTATTAATACTGGATAGTATATTGACTATCTATTGATACTGGACAGTATATTGACTATGTATTGGTACTGGACTGTATATTGACTATGTATTGGTACTGGACTGTATATTGACTATGTATTAATACTGGACAGTATATTGACTATGTATTAATACTGGATAGTATATTGACTATGTATTGATACTGGACTGTTTATTGACTATGTACTGATACTGGCTTATATATTGACTATGTATTGATACTGGCCTGTATATTGACTATGTATTAATACTGGATAGTATATTGACTATCTATTGATACTGGACTGTTTATTGACTATGTACTGATACTGGCTTATATATTGACTATGTATTGATACTGGCCTGTGTATTGACTATGTATTGATACTGGACAATATATTGACTATGTATTGATACTGGACTGTATATTGACTATGCATTGATACTGGACAGTATATTGACTATGTTTTAATACTCGACAGTATATTGACTATGTATTAATACTGAACTATATATTGACTATGTATTGATACTGGACTGCTTATTGACTATGTACTGATACTGGCTTATATATTGACTATGTATTGATACTGGCCAGTATATTGACTATGTATTGATACTGGACTTTATATTGACTTTGTTTTGATACTGGACAGTATATTGACTATGTATTGATCCTGGACTTTATATTGACTATGTATTGATACTGGCCTGTATATTGACGATGTATTGATACTGGACAATATATTGACTATGTATTGATACTGGACTGCTTATTGACTATGTACTGATACTGGCTTATATATTGACTATGTATTGATACTGGCCAGTATATTGACTATGTATTGATACTGGACAATATATTGACTATGTATTGATACTGGACTATATATTGACCCTGTATTGATACTGAACTGTATATACTATGTATTGATACTGGACAGTATATTGACTATGTATTAATACTGGATAGTATATTGACTATGTATTGATACTGGACAATATATTGACTATGTATTGATACTGGACTGCTTATTGACTATGTACTGATACTGGCTTATATATTGACTATGTATTGATACTGGCCAGTATATTGACTATGTATTGATACTGGACAGTATATTGACTATGTATTGATCCTGGACTTTATATTGACTATGTATTGATACTGGCCTTTATATTGACTATGTATTGATACTGGATTTCATATTGACTTTTTATTGATACTGGACAGTATATTGACTATGTATTAATTCTGGACTATATATTGACTATGTATTGATACTGGCCAGTATATTGACTATGTATTGATAATGGACTTTATATTGACTATGTATTGATACTGGATTTCATATTGACTTTTTATTGATACTGGACAGTATATTGACTATGTTTTAATACTGGACAGTATATTGACTATGTATTGATCCTGGACTTTATATTGACTATGTATTGATAATGGACTTTATATTGACTTTGTTTTGATACTGGACAGTATATTGACTATGTATTGATGCTGGACTATTTATTGACTATGTATTGGTACTGGACTGTATATTGACTATGTATTGATACTGGAATATATATTGACTAAGTATTTATACTGGACAGTATATTGACTATGTATTGATCCTGGACTTTATATTGACTATGTATTGATACTGGACAGTATCTTGACTATGTATTGATACTGGACTTTATATTGACTTTGTTTTGATACTGGACAGTATATTGACTATGTATTACTACTGGAAAGGATATTGACCATGTATTCATACTGGACTGTATATTGACTATGTATTGATACTGGACTGTATATTGACTATGTATTGATACTGGACTATATATTGACCCTGAATTGATACTGAACTGTATATACTATATATTGATACTGGACAGTATATTGACTATGTATTAATACTGGACAGTATATTGACTATGTATTGATACTGGACTTTATATTGACTATGTATTGATACTGGCCTGTATATTGACTATGTATTGATACTGGAGAGTATATTGACTATGTATTGATACTGGACTATATATTGACTATGTATTTATACTGGACTGTATATTGACTATGTTTTGATACTGGACTATATATTGACTAAGTATTTATACTGGCCTGTATATTGACTATGTATTGATACTGGGCAATATATTGACTATGTATTGATACTGGACTATTTATTGACCCTGAATTGATACTGAACTGTATATACTATGTATTGATGCTGGACAGTATATTGACTATGTATTAATACTGGAATATATATTGACTATGTATTGATACTGGACTGTATATTGACCCTGTATTGATACTGAACTGTATATACTATGTATTGATGCTGGACAGTATATTGACTATGTATTAATACTGGACAGTATATTGACTATGTATTGATACTGAACTTTATATTGTCTATGTATTGATACTGGACAGTATATTGACTATGTATTGATACTGGATTTCATATTGACTTTTTATTGATACTGGACAGTATATTGACTATGTATTGATACTGGACAATATACTGACTATGCATTGATACTGGACTATATATTGACCCTGTATTGATACTGAACTATATATACTATGTATTGATACTGGACAGTATATTGACTATATATTGATACTGGACTTTATATTGAATATGTATTGATACTGGCCTGTATATTGACTATGTATTAATACTGGACTATATCTTGACTATGTATTGATACTGGACTGTATATTTACTATGCATTGATACTGGACAGTATATTGACTATGTATTAATACTGGACTATATATTGACTATGTATTGATACTGGACTGTATATTGACCCTGTATTGATACTGAACTGTATATACTATGTATTGATGCTGGACAGTATATTGACTATGTATTAATACTGGACTATATCTTGACTATGTATTGATACTGGACTGTATATTGATTATGTATTGATACTGGACTTTATAATGACTATGTATTAATACTGGACAGTTTATTGACTATGTATTGATACTCGACAGTATATTGACTATGTATTGATGCTGGACAGTATATTGACTATGTACTGATACTCGACTGTATAATGACATGTCTATACTGACATGTATATTGACTATGTACATGTATTGTTTCTGGCTTGTATATTGACTACGTATTGTTACTGACCGGTATATTGACCATTTAATTGTATTGGCCGATATACTGACTTTATAGAAATACATATACTATGTATTGATACTGGACATTATATTGACTATGTATTGATAATGGACTGTATATTGACTATGTACAGTATATTGACTATGTATTTATACTGGACTGTATATTGACTAGGTACTGATACTGGACAGTATATTGACAATGTATTAATACTGGACTATATTGACTATGTATTGATAATGGACTTTATATTGACTTTGTTTTGATACTGGACAGTATATTGACAATGTATTAATACTGGACTATATATCGACTATGTATTGATACTGGACAGAATATTGACTATGTATTGATACTTGACTATATATTGACCCTGTATTGATACTGAACTGTATATTGACTATGTATTGGTACTGGACTGTATATTGACTAGGTACTGATACTGGACAGTATATTGACTATTTATTAATACTGGACTATATATCGACTATGTATTGATACTGGACAATATATTGACTATGGATTGATACTAGACTATATATTGACCCTGAATTGATACTGAACTGTATATACTATATATTGATACTGGACAGTATATTTACTATGTATTACTACTGGAAAGTATATTGACTATGTATTGATACTAGCCAGTATATTGACTATGTATTGATGCTGGACTATTTATTGACTATGTATTGATACTAGCCAGTATATTGACTATGTATTGATGCTGGACTATATATTGACTATGTATTGATAATGGACTGTATTTTGACACTTTATATTGACTATGTATTTATACTGGACAGTATATTGACTCTGTATTGATACTGGACTTTATAATGACTATGTATTAATACTGGACAGTTTATTGACTATGTATTGATACTCGACAGTATATTGACTATGTATTAATACTGGACTGTATATTGACTATTTATTGATACTGGACTATATATTGACCCTGAATTGATACTGAACTGTATATAATATGTATTGATACTGGACAGTATACTGACTATGTATTGATACTGGACCGTATATTGACTATGTATTGATGCTGGACTATTTATTGACTATGTATTGATACTTGACTATATATTGACTAAGTATTTATACTTGCCTGTATATTGACTATGTATTGATAATGGACTGTATTTTGACACTTTATATTGACTATGTATTGATACTGCACTATATATTGACTATGTATTTATACTGGACTGTATATTGACTAGGTACTGATACTGGACAGTATATTGACTATTTATTAATACTGGACAGTATATTGAATATGTATTGATACTGGACTGTTTATTGACTATGTATTGATACTTGTCTTTATATTGACTATGTATTAATACTGGACAGTTTATTGCCTATGTATTGATACTGGACTTTATAATGACTATGTATTAATACTGGACAGTACATTGACTATGTATTAATACTGAACTATATATTGACTATGTATTGGTACTGGACTGTATATTGACTATTTACTGATACTGGACAGTATATTGACAATGTATTAATACTGGACTATATCTTGACTATGTATTGATACTGGCCAGTATATTGACTATGTATTGATGCTGGACAGTATATTGACTAGGTATTAATACTGGACTATATCTTGACTATGTATTGATACTGGAGAGTATATTGACTATGTATTGATGCTGGACTATTTATTGACTATGTATTGATACTGCACTATATATTGACTATGTATTAATACGGGACTATATATTGACTTTGTATTAATACTGTACAGTATATTGACTATGTACTGATACTGGACAGTATATTGACTCTGTATTGATACTGGACTTTATATTGACCCTGTATTGATACTGAACTGTATATAATATGTATTGATACTGGACAGTTTATTGACTATGTATTGATACTCGACAGTATATTGACTATGTTTTAATACTGGACAGTAAATTGACTATGTATTACTACTGGAAAGTATATTGACTATGTAGTGATACTCGACTGTATAATGACATGTATATACTGACATGTATATTAACTACGTACATGTATTGTTTCTGGCTTGTATATTGACTACGTATTGTTACTGACCGGTATATTGACCATTTAATTGTATTGGCCGATATACTGACTTTATAGAAATACATATACTATGTATTGATACTGGACAGAATATTGACTATGTATTGATACTCGACAGTATATTGACTATGTTTTAATACTGGACAGTATATTGACTCTGTATTGATACTGGACTTTATATTGACTTTGTTTTGATACTGGACAGTATATTTACTATGTATTACTACTGGAAAGTATATTGACTATGTATTGATATTGGACAGTATATTGACTATGTAGACAGTATATTGACTATGTATCGATACTGGATTTCATATTGACTATGTATTGATACTCGACAGTATATTGACTATGTTTTAATACTGGACAGTATATTGAATATGTATTGATACTGGACTGTATATTGATTATGTATTGATACTGGACTTTATAATGACTATGTATTAATACTGGACAGTATATTGACTCTGTATTGATACTGGACTTTATAATGACTATGTATTAATACTGGACAGTTTATTGACTATGTATTGATACTTGTCTTTATATTGACTATGTATTAATACGGAACTATATATTGACTATGTATTTATACTGGACAGTATATTGACTCTGTATTGATACTGGACTTTATAATGACTATGTATTAATACTGGACAGTACATTGACTATGTATTAATACTGCACAGTACATTGACTATGTATTAATACTGGACAGTACATTGACTATGTATTAATACTGCACAGTACATTGACTATGTATTAATACTGAACTATATATTGACTTTGTATTGATACTGGCCTCTATATTGACTATGTATTGATAATGGACTGTATTTTGACACTTTATATTGACTATGTATTAATACTGGACTGTATATTGACTAAGTATTTATACTGGACAGTATATTGACTAAGTATTGATACTGGACAGTATACTGACTATGTATTGATACTGGAGAGTATATTGACTATGTATTGATGCTGGACAATTTATTGAGTATGTATTGATACTGGACTGTATATTTACTATGCATTGATACTGGACAGTATATTGACTAAGTATTGATACTGGACAGTATATTTACTATGTATTACTACTGGAAAGTATATTGACTATGTATTGATAATGGACTGTATATTGACTATGTCCAGTATATTGACTATGTATTGATGCTGGACAATTTATTGAGTATGTATTGATACTGGACTGTTTATTGACTATGTATTGATACTAGCCAGTATATTGACTATGTATTGATAATGGACTTTATATTGACTTTGTTTTGATACTGGACAGTATATTGACTAAGTATTGATACTGGACAGTATATTGACTAAGTATTGATACTGGACAGTATATTGACTAAGTATTGATACTGGACAGTATATTGACTAAGTATTGATACTGGACAGTATACTGACTATGTATTGATACTGGAATATATATTGTCCCTGTATTGATACTGAACTGTGTATACTATGTATTGATGCTGGACAGTATATTGACTAGGTATTAATACTGGACTATATCTTGACTATGTATTGATACTGGCCAGTATATTGACTATGTATTAATACGGAACTATATATTGACTATGTATTTATAATGGACTGTATATTGACTATGTACTAGTATATTGACTATGTTTTAATACTGGACAGTAAATTGACTATGTATTACTACTGGAAAGTATATTGACTATGTAGTGATACTCGACTGTATAATGACATGTATATACTGACATGTATATTGACTACGTACATGTATTGTTTCTGGCTTGTATATTGACTACGTATTGTTACTGACCGGTATATTGACCATTTAATTGTATTGGCCGATATACTGACTTTATAGAAATACTTGCATGTTAATCGAATTTTATTGTATAGGTTGATATATAGACCTGTTTTTTGACCATGTGTTGATTCTGGACTGTGTATTTGCACTTCCGTGCAGAGGCAGGATGTTGATGTTTGTCTTTGTGTATATTTTCCTCGGTACATGACTTCCTATAAACCAAGTGTCTGTACATATCTTGTACTTTATGACAAACATAAAGTGATTTCATAAGATTTTAATTTCCATCTATTTTATCTGCAGGTGTTCTCTATTTTCTGAGCTCAACCGTCAATCCCATACTCTACAACGTCCTATCGAGGAAATTTAGGTATGCTTTCAAACGCACTTTTTGCCGGTGCTGCCTTAATCTGGAGGCGTTTCCAACGTTTTATAAATTAAAAGCAATTTTCATTAACAAAAACGAGCAACAATCAACAACGCCTAGCGGAATGCGTTACTTATTTCCCCAAAAACCAATAGTGTTGGATACTTTCTATCAAAAACACAACAGACGTTTATCTAAAACAGATAATCAGCTGAATCAAGGATCGACCAAAGACACGTTGTTAAAAGTCTCTACCGGATGCGGTTCCAGTAGTGGGACGCATGCGCACTCAGATGGTCGTCTGCATTGTTTGTGTCGTCACAAAAGCTGCTCCAGTCACCGGACGCGGCAGAGTATTGAGAGCCAAATGTTCTGTAAACAATTTAACAATGCGTCATACCAGGATATTGAAACACTTAAAAGACTTCACTGTTTCCGGGACGAATGCCATCTGAAGTCGTTTGACTCTGTGCCAGAAGTTACGGAGAAAGATATGAATGTTACTTTGATATAGTTTATAAATATGTACAAAGAATAGTGTTAACGATTTAGTCCACAATGCTCAATTATATTGAAATGATGAATTGTACTTATTGTAATTCCAAAATGTGATCAAAGGTGTAATTTTTTGCCTTAAGATTGCACTAACCATTTACATACATTGCTTATTTCAAACTCATAACCTCTCAGAGAGACGGGTGGGTGATATATACAGCGACGATATTCAATTTGATGTTGGCAGAGAAAGGTACACGGTTCAGAATCATGAAATACAAGATTGATTTAATTTCATATTTTGAATTTATATATTTAACTAGGAAATACAAAATTTAAAAAACTATATTAATACTTCATGAACATGAGTTTATTTATCTGGCTTGAAATATTTATTCAAAACTCCATTTTAAACCAATCGACATATATTCAATTCATATTTCATAATTAAACACTGTTTCGTGCTAAGCTTTACTGTAACTAGCTTTATCTGGCGTCGGGACTATTTCGTGCTAGGCTTTACAACAAACTAGTGTTTATTTGACGTCAGGACTATTTCGTGCTTAGCTTTAATATAAACGTGTGCAAAACTGTCGTCTGGACTTTTTCATGCTCTGTCGTATCTTGGTATTCGCCAGTAACAATTATATAGGGTATCCTCCACTTACAAGTGTATAGAATAACCTCAAGTAATATTTATCTGGAATACAAAACTGTTATTTATATCGGATATCATCTAGTAATATTTATATAAGATTTCCAATTCTATTATTTATATAGAATACCCTCTAGTAATATTTAATATCTAGTTTCTAGATATGCATTTCTGTTAGATATATTAGAGGTCATTTATTATTTTATTTTATTTTATTAAGATAGAGTATCTTCCAATATCTTGTATAGGATTTCCTTCAGTGATAGTCTGAATGTTTATCCTCAAGTGATATTTTATGCAGTTTATATAATATTTTTCTAGTATTTTATAAGAACTTCTCTAACAGTTCTCTTTATTAGGTATTCTCAAGTGTTATGTTTACTGTATATTTCTAGTTCAACTGTAATATTTTTTTATTGGGTACCTGTTATAATGTTAATAAGGAAAATTCTTGTGATATTTACAATGTTTTCTCTTTTTATCAATACCGATTGCATAAAGAGGCACTTATTTATGGAATTACAAATTTGTTGATTAAATGCTCTTAATGGAATCTGCCTACATCAGAATCGGAGTGTGTGCTGCTGCCAATATTTCTGATCTCAATCACAGGGATCAGTATTGTTTATTGTGTAATTATTTTGTATATATTTTTATATAAAAATATTTGTTTTAACAATGATATGCATTTATTGGAAGGAAGAGTAGCATTGAACCTTTATTGATTATTCAAAACCTGTTGATACATAAAGAATGCATGCACGATTGGTAGGGACAAAATTAATGAACATATGTACAAATATACCACTGTGATAAAAGTCGACTTGCTGTTTGGTCAAATTGCTTTAAAACATCCTCACTTGGATTTATCCAAACACTCTGTTTTATAAATACCGTTTCATGGAGCATCAACCAATGATATTGATTGATGAAAACATCGCAAATTATCTTTACCGCTAATCACCTCCATTGATGGTAAAACCCTTGATATATAAGGCAATTGTATATGATAAAATATAACAACGTTTTATTTCTTATTATATTTGGATAGTGTGACTTATATTGGTTTTTTTCAGATATCTATGTTTCAAAAAGAATTAGATTTAAAAACACTATCACATTTAAATTGGTGATGGTGTCTTCTATCTGTGGCTGATTTGGAAAAAAGTATTTGTGTAAAATGCTGGTTTATTTTTATAACTTTATTAACAAAATTGAAACCATCTTTCGAAAGTCATTTTGTTAGGAACAATATACTTTTGTCCATTTGTTCAAAATAGATGAAAAAACTTGTTAAAATATCCGGATTAAATGGAAACTCCCAAGATGTTCAGAAAGTGTTGAAATAGTTAATTGTGCAAATAATCAGGGTTTCAATACTTAGTTTTGTGCAAAAATGACCAAAAATACTTGATTACTCACAAATAATATAATCAGACAAAGAAGGTAATCAAAAAGAATATATTTACCTTTTGATACACTGCACCCTGAACTGATTACACATTAGACAGAATGGATGCAATGATACAATTGGAGGTTATGTATGGTAAGAAGATAGTAAATTGTAATATAGCATATCGCCGCTTTGTTAAATATTTGGCAAATATAGAAATGGATTTACTACAAACACTCCCTAAATGACTTCCCCTTGTCCCCTTCAATCACAAATTATATAATATTTGGCTATACGATTTCGCGAGTGTATATTATGACATTTACATCAAGGTAACATTTTTCAAATGGTTTGCTTTTTCGATATGCTATGAGACTTTATATCACGTCCAAATATTTCCACTGTCTATACTTTGCCTTCATGTGAGCGCATGTATTTATACAACGTCTAAACGTGTCCACGGTGTACAGTTATTGTCGTTTTCTAATGGTACACTTTGATGTGAGTTACACAGGGTAAAGGGTAAACATTTTGAGATGTTTATAAGCCAAACAGTGAAAATAAAATACTCGCAAAATCTAGTAATTAAACAGAATGTTTTAAATTTGATAAGATGCCTATAGCTACATCCTTCAAGGAAAATGGTTATTGTAAGGTCATGTGGGAAATCGATCACTATGGCATACATTTCATTGACACCACTCACCACAGTATAAAAGATATATCAAAGTCAATGTAAAAGTTACCAGAGGTAAAATCTACGTTCAATATCGATCAATACGACGAAGCTTTAATTTTTACACTATGCAAAAGGTCAATTTATAAGCCGTTAAAGGTCAAAGGTCAAATCGATCACCAGTATCGTTACGTATGGCTGACCCTTTCGGTCGTTGAATGGTGTAGCCTTTTGGACCACAGGTACCGTATTTAGCTGATATTGGGGTCCACACGTGTATGCCTTTTACGGAATGCTTTGATTGCTAAGCTTTTTGTCGGGAAATGATCTGACTCTTAACTCGAATAACTGTGTCTATATATACTATTTACATATAATGTTTTCTGTCAGCTGCTTCCCTTTACTGTCCCTAAAACCTATAACTTTAGGTAAAATATGTTGTTGGGTTTTTTTTCAATCAAATTTTGCTGAATACAAATTTATTAACTTCGTGTCGACTTTCTTTACATCACATTTCATGACACACCGGCTCAAGTCATGCTTACAATGCGAACTTTGGCAAACTATTTAAAGCATGTCTAGATCAGTGGACAACGTTCTAGGAGGGGGAAGTTTAGAGAGTGCATCGGACAATCTATTATTGAATCAATAAACTACTCATAGGCTGCAGCGAAACCCGCATAACCAATATGACGTAATTTGTGTGAAGCTAATCATCGCTCGTAAAAACATTCTTAGCTCAAATGTGTAACACACTTCATAGCTCAAAAGTGTAACAGTAATAAAAAAGCGTCGCGGATTCTGACAGTTTGTAAATATTCGTTTATCATACATACCACCATGTTAAAATCGTCCTAGATGATTTACAATGAATACGTTTTGTTTCATAATCATTTTAGAAGATGTTTACATATACATATGAGAGAATGTATTTATCAATATTTTTAAATATCAACCATGTATTAAGTCGTTTTCTTTTCAGGACAATGCCCTCCATTAGTACTGAAAGGCTTTCGTGATCGCAAACACGATCACCAAAAACATCACGTGCACAACTCTAATAGGCTTTAGGAGAAATGAGGTCAAAGCCCTTAACCTATCGAAGTTGGAATTCTTATATTCATTTGTATCAAATACTTTATAACCTTAAAGTTATCTACTTTTCACTGCTATTTATTTGTTTGCTATCATAACGCAACCTGCTATCATAGGTACATAACTACATAAAAATGGTTAGGTAGATTTAGACCCATTTTCAGACGTTTAAATATTTTTTAGAAGATATATAACAAATTGTATACTAATATCTTTAATTTAAATTATAAGAAATGTTGATCAGTTTTCCAAGATGGCATTTAACCAAACTCAAAATCTTATAATTATTTTTTACTTTTGCATTTTAAAAACATGTCAGCTTTATGTTAATATTTTGATATATGATTTTCATTGAGTGTTACAGGAAACGGTTAGTGATTTTAAAGATTGCAAACAAATTTTCCATATGATGTTATTTTGCTGTCTGTTTGTTGGGATCTTTAAAACCTGTAAATTGCTGTACTAACAAATGTTGTTCTACTGTAAATCTTTTTTTAAATTTTCAAGAAAAGAGTATATATCTAAACATATATATTTCCCTTCTCATTAGCAAGTAGACAAAAGTAAACCTGCAAACATAGTTCACGAAATGCATTGCACGAGAAATAAAGTAAATTACAGTATATACCGTTAATGCATGTGTATATCTGTATAAACGTTCACGAAGCAGTACTTATGAAAGGTTATTGTGCATGTATATAACTGTAACTATAAACAGTTATAATACTTGTGTATAGCTGTACTATAAACGGTTATAATACTTGTGTATAGCTGTACATATAAACAGTTATAATACTTATGTGTATACAATGTAGATGTACCTATAAACAGTTATAATACATGTGTATACATGTAGCTGTACCTATAAACGGTTATAATACTTGTGTATAGCTGTACATATAAACGGTTATCATACTTGTGTATAGCTGTACCTATAAACAGTTATAATACTTGTGTATAGCTGTAACTATAAACGTTTATAATGCTTGTGTATAGCTGTACCTATAAACAGTCATAATACTTGTGTATAGCTGTAACTATAAACGGTTATAATGCTTGTGTATAGCTGTACCTATGAACAGTTATAATACTTGTGTAAAACTGTACCTATAAACGGTTATAATACTTGTGTATAGCTGTACATATAAACGGTTATAATACTTGTGTTTAACTGCACTATAAACGTTTATAATACTTGTGTATAGCTGTACCTATAAACAGTCATAATACATGTGTATAGCTGTACCTATAAACAGTTATAATACATGGGTATAGCTGTACCTATAAACAGTTATAATACATGGGTATAGCTGTACCTATAAACAGTTATAATACTTGTGTATAGCTGTACCTATAAACAGTCATAATACTTGTGTATAGCTGTAACTATCAACGGTTATAATGCTTGTGTATAGCTGTACCTATAAACAGTTATAATAGTTGTGTATAGCTGTACCCATAAACAGTTATAATACTTGTGTAAAGCTGTACCTATAAACAGTTACAATACTTGTGTATAGCTGTACATATAAACGGTTATAATACTTGTGTATAGCTGTACCTATGAACAGTTATAATACTTGTGTAAAACTGTACCTATAAACGGTTATAATACTTGTGTATAGATGTGCCTATACACAGTTATAGTACTTGTGTATAGCTGTACATATAAACGGTTATAATACTTGTGTATAGCTGTACCTATAAACAGTTATAATACTTATGTGTATACAATGTAGCTGTACCTATAAACAGTTATAATACTTGTGTATACATGTAGCGGTACCTATAAACGGTTATAATACTTGTGTATAGATGTGACTATACACAGTTATAGTACTTGTGTATAGCTGTACATATAAACGGTTATAATACTTGTGTATAGCTGTACCTATAAACAGTTATAATACTTGTGTATAGATGTACCTATAAACAGTTATAATACTTGTTTATAGCTGTACCTATACGGTAGCTAAATGTGTAAAAAGCTGTTACTATAAACGCTTATTATATATGTATATAGCTGTACATATATATGTGTTACTATACATTTTAATAGCTGTAAATATACACATGTATTTAAGCATTGAACTGCTTTCAAATGGCATCCATAGGCAATATGAATGCCAACTTGATCAAGACAAATTCAATGAAGCGCGCTAGTGCTTCATGTTGGATTTCCTTTTTGTTTTGTTGGAATTCATATTGCCTATGAATAACAACTGAAAGCAGTTCAATACTTAAATTTGCTATTTTTTGGAATCTGTTCATCTCATAGAAAATTCAATTACACTTACTATTATTCAGCATTTAGTTCAAATAATGTTTGTATCATGTATGTGTTTTCAATGAATAGAACAGCCATCGCCCAAGAAGGGTCAATGGTATCCAACGTAACAATTATGACGTCATAAAAATGATGACGTCAGCAATCGGTCCATGGCATTCATAGCCTGTTATAAAGTAACAATGCCATACGATGGTACATATATAGCAGTACATATTAAGGTTACTATACATGGATACCTAGAAACGGTTATTATACATGTACAGTATATAGCCGTACATATAAACGGGTATCATACGTGCATAGCTATACCTATAAAAGGGTATTATACATGTAGTTGGACCTGTAAGCGGTGCCAATGGAACATTTTATGTCACTCAAAATGCTTTCATAATGTGCTATATTTTTACAGAGGGAATTCATATTAATTAATAATCAGCTTACAGGATTATAATAATTTGATATAAAGAATTACATGTAGCTGTTTAGTAAATGTGTTATTCTGTATTTCGTATTCTTTAACTGTCTGACATTCCACGACATTAAATGGCTTATATAATTTGAATGTGGATTCCAGTAATCCAATCAAACCCATGTAATAGACAAACCATTAAAGAAGAAATGAGATTCCCAAAAAATCAAGTCTGCAATCTGGTTACACGTTTTGTACTGGAGTCGTCATTTTTTGGTCATTTTTAAACCAATCAACACGTTGAAGACTTTTCTGTATATATATATATACATCGTTTTGTTGTTGTTCAGAAGTATTTAAGACAATCGTAGATAATATAAACAGGGTGATTTTTAGACCTCTGAGTATCAGAGGAGGTATATTCTTAAAGGGGGATAACTGTAACGTAAATTCTAGTCGCTGAAGAAGGATACATATTCAAAGAAATGTGTTTAACCTTAACAGTAAACAGAGGATATTGCTTTGGTGACAGAAACATTTTAACACCTGGTATTTGATCACACATTACCTAATGACCTACGGTGTATATTCTGATATAGGTCAGTTGTAGTTACGGTTAACTATATCATATTAACCTTATGATTAAAAAGAGTTAAAGGTAAGGATAACTTACACCTATGTTAATGTGGAAAAAATATAAATTTTTAATGTAAAAAACAATAGGTTCCAAAACACGCTGGAGGACGATTGTAACAAACCAGCGTCGAGCGTATTCTTAGTAGAGACGTCAGAGAACACCGTGATCATTTAATTCTTTAACAAATAAAATAGTTTATTGTAAGTATACATTGTTTAGTGTTAGTCCATTATGTAACCCTATTTGTCTATATTATCTTACGCTTGCCATAACACTATTACTGTTGATTGGTCGGGTTAATGGCATGACAATGTTAACTAATTTGATTGGTCAGGCTGGATGACATTACCAAAGTAAAAGTTTTGATTTGTCCGTTTGAATGACAAAACATTTGTTCAGTTTTGATTAGTCAAAGAGGTTAACATGAAAAGTGTTGCTGCTTTTATTGGTCACGTTGAAAGAAATCTATGATAATGTCACCTAAAGTGAAGGCCGCAAATCTAAGCAATTGTAATCAATATTTGTGTCCCCTTTGTGTATTGCCAATATTTTGCCATAATGAAATACAATGAAAAGTACATTCATCTGATATACATTCTATTTTTCAAACTTGTTAAACAGTTGCATCATTAGCCAAAGACTCGTGGCATACCGCACGCCTCTTTTTATAGTTAAACTACATCCTATATTACATAAACATAGGTCTCCATGTGGTCTTCTATATCTTATTAGCTAAGGTATAAGTACAATACCTTGTGGTGCGACACTATTTAGATTCGTAATTGTAAACATACTGTTAGGTAAAACATTGTTTTATCTTCAAAGCTTTGTAACATGTACTGTTGGTAACATTGCCATATATACTATAAAGAAGCATACTACATTGCAAATAAAGTTTGGTATTTTTGTATGAGCTACTGTTTTCTTTTATTTACTCATGACTTCCATATACTTTATTTTAATGGCTATCCGGTGATATTGTTGATTTACAAATAGCATCTCTTCTGTCATTTGTACATAACAGCTTTGTTTAATTAAAAATGACTGTATTCTTCGAGTACAAATAACAACATGTGGTTCGTTCAAATAACAGAGAAACATTGTTGAATTACAAAATCATCATCGGACAATTATACAAAAATATTTGTCAATTACAAAAACAACATTTGTAAACATATAAAAAATGATAATTACAAAAACCAACAAAACACTTTCAGTAACAAATAACAAGGAAATATTGGGGAAAAGGTAGTCGAATTGGTGTTTTTAAGATGATATAATTAGAAATATGTTCCTCTTCACAGTAGAGGTATCCATGAAAATAAGCATGCACATCATCAGCTGAATAACAATACAATTAAACGTTCCATATCCTTCGTGGCTCTCAGTTTGAAGTACTTATATTAAAAACTTATCTTAAAATAATTAACAGGTTGTAGCTGAAGTTATGATTATTTTAAAACACATGCATATTTGCGTAAACAATATATTAGAACGGAATGAAGTTGTGCTTGTAAAGAATGCGGGTCAATGACATTCCCTACTGCACAAATTATCGACATTTCGTAGTCATAAATAATACTCAATGGTTTACTTTCTTAACAGCATGTTATTACTCTATATATGGAAACAGACGATGCTATACCGTGCAGTATTCTCGGTCTCTAGCACATGCGGTTTTCCGTATGATTTCCCTACGTTAACAACGAATTGATCGGATCTATTAAGACGTATCAAATATTCCAATTAACTTGATATCAAATGCTCTAAAATTGAAGGAACGGGGCAAGCTATTTTATTGGTTTTGGGTTAAAAAGACTTACCAATCGCTAAGAAGATACATTTCGTTTCAAAATTAAGATATACAACATTTCCAACCAAAGGAAAACAACCTTAATTCTATACGTTTAAGGAAGTACTGGTTATCTCCCCTTAGGAGCTTGACAGGCATAGGATGCCTTACAAATCTGACAAGTTTTGTTGAATCACAGAAAATTATTGAAGACTCGAGAGAGGTACTTTTCATTTGCATCATATATAATCCTCATGTATAACAAAAAAACTTGAAAACAATGGAATTCTAAGATAACATCCCTGATTGATTAACGAAATAACAGCATAACTGCGATTAAATTATTTTGGGGGAAAATGTGTCTGAGTTACAGAATTTTTCTTTAAATAAATACCTGGTAATATAAACAGTTTAATAATATATTATATCAAGTACAAGTAATGACTCATATCAGTTACATGGATTTAACAGAAAACAACACACTGCATGTCATTACCTATCGCTCACCTGAAATTGATTCTATGTATGGACGTCCCTACTTGTTTGAGTGTGTACGGTAGGCTTATGCCGTTTATTGAGAAACCTAGAGCCCAAACCCTGATAATGTCCTGTATTGTCCGGATCAATAAAAGCCTTCAAACATTTAGCCAAAAATACCTTTCACTCGTCACTGCCTTCACTCTTTCAAAACTACAACTCCTTAGTAATTTCATTTGCCGCATGAGGAAATCCTAATACCAATATATATTTATAAATATTAATATTTATTTAGATTATTTTGTAAACGAATAACATTACGATGGCGTATGTAAGCAAATCGTTAACATAGTTGAGTTAATATCAGGCCTCAAACTTGTTATTACTTTCCAACACCGAGTAGTAAAGCTCTCTTCTTTACGATGAGCGTATTGACTTTTATGGTAATTTTTACTTTTGTTATAAGATATCTTCCCGATTTGAACCAAAGCAGACAAAAAAATCCATTTCATCTATTTCATCGTCGGTTCAAAATGACTCTTAAGTATACATACATAATTGTTGTTTCAAAGCGGTTTTAAGATAAGAGTTTCCCTTTCAGTGATAATGTGTGTACATGTAATCAGTCATGCCTAACATTATACTTAAGGTATTTCATACAGGCTCATGTCAGTGTATATAGTATGAGACTGGCTCATAACTTTTCCTCAAAATGATAAAAATGTGGAAGTTGGTTGGTATACCCATGTCAGGAAAAATGTCAATAATGACCTTTGCAGAAATTATTTGTTGAAAATATTGTTGACTTTGTCTGAAAAGTAACATTTGAATGCATAATTCATGAAAACACTTATCCGTGTATTGACTATTATCGAGAAAAATGTAAGAAAATACTTCAAATCTCAAGAATGATGGCATGTATTTTCATTGAATATTTTACAATTATTCATGAAGCTAACAAAGCTATTGATACAAGTCAAGCAAGATTACCTGAATGAGAACCTGAAGGTGTTTTGAATGGTGTACAGGTAAAATCGCACTTGCTTTGTATGCTTTTTCCCAACTTCAGGCAGCCTTGTTGGCTTTATACTCAGTTGTGATTTATTCAGTGGAAATATATGCTATTATTCTGGAGATTTGACACATTTTCTTACATTTTTCTCGATAATAGTCAATAAATGGATACTTCAGGAATGCATGTTCAAGTAAGTTTTTTCATTAATTCCATTATTCATTGCAATTTTGCGCCACTAGAATTCTGCATTCAAATGTTACTTTTCAGACAAGTAAACAATATCTTCAACAAATAATTTCTGCAAAGGTCATTATTGACATTTCTCCTGACATGGGTATACCAACCAACTTCCACATTTTTATCATTTTGAGGAAAAGTTATGAGCCAGTCTCATATTATATACACTGAAATGATCCTGTATGAAATACCTTAACTGTAAGTATGTAGCGTTCATAATCACATGTAGGTCAGAGATCATTCAACCAGTACACAAAATGGCGCGCCATGGGTGTGTCACATACCCCGACCAAGTCAGAGAAAAACTGACAGGCAAGACTATCCTGATCATCGGGTCAAGTAAAGGTGGTCAACGAGGTATATGGAGTATTTTCTCAGACGCAAAAATCAAGGTAAATTATGAAGCATAAGTCATGCCGAGCTTTTTTGTATCCGACATTGGTGATTTCAACCGATGCATTTTGTACGATATTGCAGACCTTGTTTTTGTTGTAATAAAATGTTTTTTTTATATTTTCTTTTTTCTTTTGCACATAAATTTACAATTACACTGTCAAGTCTCACAATGCCCAGCGATATTTCAACAGCCGTCATGTTTATTTACATTGGATATTGTAGTTCCGGTCAGTATTGTATTAATACGCTAAGAATTGTGTCTCGTGCTGCATTGCGATTAAAGTCCCATCAACGACACAGCTTTCAAAGAGGCTATATAGTGACAATGCCATGCAAATGTAAATATATTGCTATAAACGACTTCTTCTGTAGAACCATGTCATGGATATCAATCATATTTGGTCAGAAGTATTCATGGGAAGCGGAGATTCAAAATTGTACAAATGTTGGGGCTGACCCCCCGGGTTAAGGGGTGGGGCCAAAAAACGTTTATTACTTGGAAATGGTTGAGATCCCCACCGTATAACAATATATACAATTGCCGAGTATAAAGAGAACAACGCACATTTGCTTCCAGGATGGCTCTGGGGTCTGGCCCCACCCTTGGAGACATAGTCCCTCGGTCAAAACTTTAAAAAGTTTGCGTTCCCCACCCCAAAACTATATAAACAAATGCTGGGCATAAAGAGACAAATGCAGTCATAATATTAGAATAGACCCTGGGGTCTGACCGAATCCCTAGGGACTTAGTTTCTGAGTCACAGCTTCGAAACAGTTGAGATCCCAACCCCATAACCATAAATAAAATTGTTGGGCATGAAAAATTTAATACAGACATGCTACAAGGATTGGCCTTGGAGTCAGGCAAATTCCCTTGGATCTCATTTGGGGAATAGTTTGCCATGATTGCTTAGATATCAAGGTGAGCGTACATGACCTCTGAGTCTCTTGCTATTATTTAACATTCAAATATACAATGAGTAGTCAAAGAAAACTGTTCTATTCACTAGTTTTTATTACTTTTCTTTTTTAATGTGTCATAAATGTTCACTTTACTTTATATAAGTAATGTCTTTTCTTCTTTTTTTATAAGCTGATCTTCTCACATGATTGCTGCTATTGTTATTAATATATCAAGAAGGATGGTAAAAATTATCAGAACTTATAAACAGTGGTATTCAATGAGAAACTTGGTTTACCCTGAACAATAAAGGTAAAAAATCAATGCTAAAAAAATAAGCTATGACACTTCATATGCAAGAGATTATGCCGTTTTACAAAATAATGTTCACTTAGCACAAAATCTGAATAAACATAGATGTAAATCAAATAAGGCGTAAAGTTTGACACATTCGTGAAAGCGATTTTACAAACATTTTTTAGCAAAAAGCAAAATCTGCACAGGAAGGTCAGAATTCATCTTTTATTTACCTGTATTACAATCTTCAGTTTCATATTCCACATTGATATACAGACATATGTTGATTTATATACTCTACGATCAGAATTAATTTCGTGTCTGCAGGAGCACCAGCAGGGCGACGTGGCCTAAATGTTCTTACATATAAATTAGGTTGTCCTTTTGCACTCACAAGCGTTTGCCACGTTTCTGTTTATCATCAATAAGCCAATGCTACGGTTATTGCTATGGCATATCGACACTGCAACCGACAGATATAAACTAGACTTAAACTAGATACATGTGGAAACGTTAACATGCATGCATGCATACATGTACATACATTTTAAAGAAAACAAATCACCTTCTAATGTGTTTGAGAGACTAACTGTGTTAATTAATTCTCAAAAAGAAACCTTCATTATCTCCACAACAGAGTTTACAATGAATAAATACCACATGTAACAATAATATAATATATTAGGAGTCCGTCAAGGTATTAAGAGATAAATGTTGAACCTTACGTTTTGTTGTATCTTTATCAAGACTTGGTTATACGTTTGATTGTGTAATAATATACGGCAATTAACACATCATTACATCGCCAACGTTATATTTGAACACCTTGTTGAACTTTCATGTCATGTATAGAGCTATCAAAGGGAAAACTTGGTACCTATTTTGTAGCATTTTAAAAACCATGACCTATTTTCGCCGCCTTAACAAAACGTCATGGATATATTTGGCTACTGATTTCAGAGACTCTGATAATATTTACATTCTATATAAAATATCGACTAAAATATTTGATTTAAACAAGTAAGTCATCATTTAATTCATAGGATGACGTCATACAATTGTATAGTATATGTTAAAACTATAAGTTGCTTTTTCAAGTTAGGTGTCTATCGATACAAATGCTAACTTAATTATACAATAAAATATGACGTCAAAATTGTAGCAAATAGCGTTAATTCATTAGGGGCAGTTGCATTCGTCACAAATTGTATGTCATTTTTCTTCGCTTTTTTATGCTTTTACACTGATTGTCAAACAATCTTCAAATGTTGTGAAAAGTAATCTATCTCAATTATTATCTACAGGTCATTCTGGTTGGACACGGGACTTCAAATCACGCAGCAGGACAAGTGCATACATTTATCCAGTACGATTACTTCACAGATCACTCAGATATCGAGAAACATGCAATTAACATAATCCAACTTCTTGGAGATCGAGTGAAAGATATTGACGGATGTTTCACCTTTACTGAAGAGGTTTCACCAATAACGGCTGTCGTATGTGAGAAACTTCGAGTCAAAGGATTTCATCCTGATGCTGCCATAGCAGCGTGGAGCAAGCAAAAAACATCTGAAGCTCTGAGATCTAAAACAAGGAATTCAACATTCAACGCAGAAAAATATTCTCCAATTTCCTATCGCATTCAAAGAGGAGATGATATCAAAGAATGCAAGCAAATAATCTATCCTGCTATTCTCAAGCTGGAACAGTACGAGAGCTCCAGGGCAGTTGTAAAAGTTGTTTCTGAAGACGACTGCCTTCTACAGTACAACCAATTACAGAAAGAATTTAGAGAATCCTCCTTTGGAGAAACATTTGGAACGTCAATGGTCCTCATGGAACTTCTTGATGGTCTCTCCTACGAGGTGGACGTGGTGATTTACGACGGCGAGCTCATGACTGCATTTGTTACCGACATTGGTCTCTACCTCCCTAACAGTTATGCCTGCACTTCGATATGCACTCCTTCTAATCTGTCAGCAGAACTTCAAGACCAACTGATGACAGCTGCGCATCATTGCTGTTGTAAAGTCGGTTTACTCAATGGAGTTTTCAACACAGAGTTTAAAATGACAAGGACCGGTCCGAAACTCGTTGAAATCAATGGAAGAGTAGGCAGTTTTCGTAGATGTATTATCTACGAGACCACTCATGGCGTCAACTTGTGGGAGATTGCAGCCGCCATAGCTTGTGGAATAAAGCCTTGTTTTCCAGAAGTAACCCCAAGATGCTTTGCTGTCGGAGCCTTTCTTTTCAGTAAATTTCATGAAAAACATTTTCTCGAAGAAGGCGTTGGTTTAAAATTAAAAGATATGGTTGAAGCAAAGGACATCCTCCTGGTGATGCAACCCAAGAGAAAAAAGCTGCACTGTGAAGCCGGAGAATGTCTCATGCCTTTCTGTCATCTAGTTGCACTTAACAAAACGAGTATAAAGTGTGCTAGACAAACGCTCACTCAGCTGTTCCAGGACCTCGGATTTAACGGGACCGATTATGATATTGAACGATTCACAAGTGTGTGGGCATAATATATATAGACCTACCATGTCTTCTATCAACGTGGCCATAACAGATGTGTGAACGAAACCTCTCAAATAAACTTAACACCGCCTAGAACTACCATATAAGGAGCACGCCAGTATCTTTATATAACAAAAAACACTTGTATATTATATAAATCATAAACACTGACTAAAACAACCATAAAGAAGCACCCAAGTATTTTTACATAAAAACATTTGTAAATAATTAAAACAATAGATTTATTGATTTTAGCTGCTTTTGACTTTTTATGCCTATGCATTATCACTCTCGGCAACCGGATTATTAACAAAAAACATGCTCTGAGTTTTCCTTATTTTGATTGCTTTTTTGATTTGTCTCGTTTTTGTGCGTTGTTCCCTCCGACTATCTTGGCATTGTCCCAAGCGACGATGTGATTTTGGGTATTAGCGTGATCTGTTCATGCCGATTTATTGTACTGATCGAGTGGCGGATGTTTGCGTGTGGATCTTGTGAATGTGATGTTGCTCATTTTCTCTACGTCCTTATTTTGATGTGTCTTCAGACATGTACCAAATTTCCTACCAGTTTCACCTATATATGACTCCTGACAGTGTTTGCATGAAATTTAATATGCAACTCCTTTTTTGTCTAAAATGTCAGTCTTGTCTTTTGACTGCACCAATAACTGTCTCATCGGGATGCTGAAATGGTGTTGCATCATTACCCGTGCAACCGTATCAGATGTTCCCTTCACGTAGGGTATAGTGACCCAGCCTTTGCTTTGGTTTGGCTCTCATTACGTTGAAATTCATCACATCTTTGTAACTTGTACAGCCACAAACAGCAAATAGGTAAACATGAATTGATGTTGGATACAAAATAGCTAGGCATGACTTATGCTTCATAATTTACTTTGATTTATCCGTA
>NW_018408296.1:441350-445810 GCF_002113885.1 Mizuhopecten yessoensis
CCGCTTTCTTTATTATACAGCTTTTGTGCAAATTCAACCATTAGCTCTCCCAACACACTATACACTGTATCCATACAAAGTTTAGGACGTCAACAGTATTGTCAAGCTGAGACATCAGTGTGTGAATGATCACATCAATTATAGTAAATGTTATAGATTTATCAATCTTCAGACGTTAGATAGTCACATACAGAAGCCCTGCTGGGGTTCCTCTCACAACCAATCGACCAGTCTTAGATTAGCTTCTGTGCTTTTCGAAATATGCCATGGATACAAAAAGAAAGTCACTTTCAACAAGATCTCACAGATTGAACCCTTGCCGTAGTAGTAATATTGAGACTTGTGTTTTACTTTAACTTTATGTTTGTTCTGTTTGGGGTTATGTGTGTACATGAAATAGTCTTGCTCATATGAATGAAATTCACGATGGAAAATGCTTAAATGAATGTTTAAGCATTTTTTGAAACTGACACGGGAGAACGCGTCTCAGGCGTTCTAGAAAACAAAATTCTCCTTGGGGAGACCCCCACAATCCACATCGATGGGAAGGGGTAAGACCCCCTAGCTTTTGCTAATCTGTGACATTACATAGGTCTATTGAGAATTTCACATCATAGATACACGTAGTTAGATACATTCATTTATCCCCGTCATGAACTTATAAAGTATGTTTTTAAGAGTAGTCCTAGGTCTATTTTCAGAAGGGCTCCTGGATATATATGTATACATATATCTAAACCTCGATATAGGAGCTACCGTCATCTTATGTTCTGATGTTGATGATATAAAAAGAGTTTGGTGGACACAACAGCAAAAAATCTGAAATTAATCTGTTGATATTGGCTCCGACATTTTAAACATATAGTTAATTTAGATTCATCAGGAAAGAGATATGACGCAACGGATATTTTCGAGGAATTCCAACAATCGACACATTTTTGTCGGAGAGAGAAATAGGAGAGCTGTCTTTCGCATTTGAAATGCATTTGAATTTTTGCGATGCTTTCCAATAACAAAGTGAATGAATCAACCAAATAATAATGTCTGAAAAATAAATTAAAACACTCAAAAATGTATCTAAAAAGCCACCAGAGGGCACGACAGAGCTTCTAGATCTAAAAAAAATCCGTACCCCTCTTAAAAGGCTTCGCGCCTTCGTCGCTCGCATTCGCAGCTACGCACCTGCCTCCCATACCCTCCCCCTCCTCGCGCTACGCGCTTCGGTGTGTTGCCTTCGGCAGCACATTTCATCATTGGGCTTACACATTGAAAACCCCTTTGTAACGCCCCTGGAAACAATCTTAAGGTTTTCTAAAATAATATTAAGTGTTGACTTAGCCAATCACAAATAACGTCATAAAAGGAGCAAACAAGTCCAATATTGTTTCATGATCCTTTTTCAAAATTTCAAAAGGAATTGGGCAACAGGCGTAATGCCTATACAAGCCCGCTCCTATGGTATGGACAATGTATGTTATAATATATTTATTGTGAACTTTTTTTCTACATCTAGGACATAAGTCATCGACCAGAGTTCCCACGCAGTGTCTCGTTAATTTAAGTTATTTTAGTCATATATGCGTTATGGGAGTTATCTCCCCTACACCACAGAGGTGGATTGTGATACAGATCAGTAAAGCATCTCTGTTACCTTGATTTTTATTAAAAAATGGCATGGTTCAGGCAGACGACCATGACTTAGCAGGATTTTCACTTTAGGAAGGATTTCATTCACATAGAATTGGAGTTTCAACTAGAGAATAAATCTACTTGAGAGTAAAAAAAAGTCCAAAATTATTTCATGATCCAGAGTTTATGTACAATGAGGCAGAGGTAATACATTAAAAATACTATTGTTAACGGTAGCCTATTTTACACGGTCGTTGAATTTCAAGGCTGGTTGTTTCTAATTGGTAACGTAATTGATATCTGAATCATTGAGGAATAGGTAAAGAGGCCGTGTCTCTTAGTCAAATCTCCTCGCAAAAACCAGAGCGAGTTCTTTATCAGACAAAGATTTAGCTCTACCACAGAACATTATTCAGAGTTCTGAACTTTTGTTCAGATGCTTAACATTTATGTCAAGCATTATATTGTATACAATTATCATATAAGGCTTGAAAACAGTGAAACCCCTGAGTGATTTACGAAAGAAAGTATAATGACTAAGAATTTTAGTATCCCGAAAGAAATCTTTCTGACTAAGTGAAATGTGTATACACAGATATTTGTCAATATCCACAGTTTATTACACACTATATAAAGAGGAAATTTAAAAAGGTAGGAATGCAAAACGTATGTCATTATTTGTCGTGCGTCCTAAACCTTGTATGGATATAGTGTATAGTGTGTTGGGAGAGCTAATGGTTGAATTTGCACAAAAGCTGTATAATAAAGAAAGCGGAAGCCGTGATATTTAAATGAACCTAGGCCATCAACCCCGACATATTCCTCTATGCAGTGTGAGCAATATTATACCGCCTTAGTAAGCGTACTGCTAACAGAGGTAATTTCAAAGGGAAAGGAGTTAAAAAGTAAACTAACAGAACTATTAGAATAGAAGATTTACAGATTTTGCATTTTTTGTTTTCACAAACTGACAATCAATATAGTAGGAAAATTGTATGACTGATAAATGTCGTTTTAATAGGATTTTATTAGACGACTTTCCATTTCAGTGGTGATGTATGTACATGTAAGCAGTCATGCCGAACAACCTACTTGACAACTAGTATATAGAAGCGATCAAAACAAATATATGTCAGAGGTAATACAACCAGAACACAAAATGGCCAGTCAGGGGTGTGTTACATACCCCGACCAAGTCAGAGAAAAACTGGCAGGCAAGACTATCCTGATCATCGGGTCTAGCCAACGTGATCAACGATTTATATGGAATATTTTCTTAGGGGCTCAAACATTCCTAGCAATGGCGTATCCAACATCAATTCATGAATATCTATTTACTGGCATCCATTTGTAAACTTTGTTTGTGGTTTTCAAAATTATTATTATTTCAGATTCAAAACTATACATCACATTTTAACGTTGATACACAATAAGTAGTCCAAGGGAACTGTTTTATTTACACATTTTTATTTTATTTTCTGCAGTTATCACTTTCTGTAAGTACTGTTTTTCTGCAGTTATCACTTCCTATAAGTACTGTTTTTCTGCAGTTATAACTTTCTATGAGTACTGTTTTTTCTGCAGTTATCACTTTCTATAAGTACTGATTTTCTGCAGTTATCACTTTCTATAAGTACTGTTTTTCTTTCTTCTTAGCTGGTTTTCGTACACATATTTGGCAGTAATTGTAAATTATTTCATAAACGATGGTAGAAATTATCGGTACTAATGCACATCAGTATTTAGTGAAAAAGTTTTACAATAAAGGTACATGTAATGCTCATAAATATTAGCTATAAAACTTCATATACAAAAGAGATATGTCGTTTAACTTACACTGAGCACAAAAGCTGAATATACATACAATGTATATGTAAATTAAACCAGGCGTAATTTTGACATAGGTGTCATGAAATTGTATGAATACATTTGAAAAGTAAAATCTTAAAAGGAATGTCACTTTTACAATTTCGTGTACATGTACCTATTGACACTTAAAAAAGTACACGTACGTTGTGGTGGGGTGTGGGGTTTTTTTTTTGGGGGGGGGACATCTAGTCCAAAATGGTAATCGTCCAATAATACATGCGCACGCATGGTTTATCGTCCAATAATACATGTGCACACATGGTTTATCGTTTATTTCAAAACTATAAGTTGCTTTTAACAAGTCAAGTGTCTATCGATGCAATTCATAACTTGAGTACAAAGCAAAATGTGACGTCACAATTATAGCAAAGTACATTAAATCATTATGCGCAAGCTTCAATCAGTTGTATTGGTCAAAAAAGTGTATGTTACTTTTCCTTAATGATTCTTTTTAACAATGTGTATAAAACAATCTTATAACTTCAAATTAGTGATATGATCTCAATTTTATACTCAGGTCATTCTGGTTGGACATGGGCCTTCCAATCACGGAGCAGGACAAGTGGATACATTTATCAAGTATGAGTATAACACAGACCAGTTAGATATCAGGAAACACGCAAGTAACATAATCCAACTTCTTGGAGATAGAGTGAAAGATATTGACGGATGTTTCACCTTTACTGAAAAGGTTTTACCAATAACAGCTGTCATATGTGAGAAGCTTGAACGCAGAGGATTACATCTGGACGATGCCATAGTAGCGTTGAAAAACCTACGAGGCTCTCAAATGTAAAACCTACAATACTACATTCAAGACTGAAAATATTCTCCATTTTCCTTTCGCATCCAAAAAGAAGGTGACATCAAAGAAGCAAAACAGATAATCTATCCCGCTATTATCAAACCAGAAGACGCTGCGGGCTCCTGGGGAGTTGTGAAGGTGATATCTGAAGACGATT
>NW_018408297.1:0-1032 GCF_002113885.1 Mizuhopecten yessoensis
ACTTGGAATGGCAAAGTTCTGGTCAAAGATCTTGTCGGCAGGATCAACACTATTAGAATGGAAGAAGACGTACCATTTGGGCACACCTTGGATCACGACGAAGACGAACTGAACTGGAACTTAAACAGAACTTAGTTCATGATTTGACAGACAATTTATTGTGTTACGACAACTTTATTTGACGCAGTATTCTGCATTACACCAAAGTGTTTTTGATGCGCTATAATACTGCTGTTACGTTAATTGTGTGTGACATGCGATATTTGATGAAATGTCAATTTTACTGGACACGCGGTATTTGAAAATATCAACATTAATTAACATGTATTAATTNATCAACATTAATTAACATGTATTAATTAGTGATATGTCAACATTATTTGGCACACAGCATTTGGAGTTTTGTCAACACTATATTATATTTCTGTTACACTAGTTGTGTTGTCAAAGTTAACCTATGCGCATTTATTTTTTATTACTAAATTTGTATTGTCAACATCAACCAATACGCATAATTGGTTGACATGTCAACATTATTTAACACGAACAATTTGGGTTATGTCAATCTTAATGGATACACAGGTTTTTTTTTGTTTTTCTTTTCTTTTGACACGCTGTAATTGGTGTTATGACATTATAACGTTACACGTAGTATCTGATTATATGTTAATACTTTTGATACGCAATAATTGGTGTAATGTCAACATCATTTGAGTTCAGGCAACATAGGCTCTAAGTATTTTGTGTTATACGAACATGTTTCGACTCGCAGTTTTCAACTTACGTCTGCATTATACGACACGCAGTATTTGGTGTTATGTCAAATAGGTAACGCAGTCATTGTTGTTATGTCAACATTAATTGACACACAGTTCTTGCTCCTTTTTAAAAAAAATATTTACAATTATACGTGTCGGTTGTGTCCAACAGCAAAGGATGCATTCTCTATGCTTCCAATTTTTTCTTTTTTAATGTTAGGGTTTTGTGTTGATTTTGTGTTGATTTTGTAGTTTTTCCTTCGAATGTAAATAG
>NW_018408297.1:1769-3169 GCF_002113885.1 Mizuhopecten yessoensis
CGTGTGGGTTGAAATAGTCTCAAAACATTCGAGGTTCTTATTTGATACTTTTTATAGACCCCCAAACTCAAATGTTCAACTCTGGAATAGAATTGAACTATCGATAGATCGAGCCTTTAATACGAATATCCGCGATATAATTATAACAGGAGATTTTAATGTAAATCTATTTCATAATCATCATCATCAATGTCATCTATATAATACATTAACTACATACAACCTTACGCAATTAGTGAACGAATGCACACATTATACAGAAAATGGTTCTTCATTGTTGGACCTAATTCTAGTCAGTAATAATTCAATATTGAATCGTACATTTGTTGGAGAATCCTTCCTGGATCAACCACTGCGATATCATTGTCCTGTATATGGTATTTTTAATATTCCTAAAGTTTTATCAAAGTCATTTACTTGTTAAGTCTGGCTGTATAAATATGCCAATTTTTAGCAGTTCAGAACATTGTTAAGAGAGACTTACTGGTCATGCCTCGATATTAATGATATAGATCAATCATGTAATCTACTAACTGATAAAATTGATGAACTTGCGAAGATCTGTATTCCAAACAAATCTATTATAGTTTAAAGTAAGGATTTACCGTGGATGTGTTTCAATATAAGAGAACATATTTAGGCAGACGAAACAAAGGTATCTCAACAAACTATCTTCTCAACTAATGGATAATAATCGTAATAAAACATGGTGGAAAGTTGTTAAAACAGACCTTAAAAAACACAATTTCCTTCTTTACTGCATGATGGGAAATGCTACGACGCTGACATTGATAAAGCTAACGTATTCAATACTTACTTTTCTAGTCAATCATCAGTGGATGATTCTGCTACGCTACTTTCGGAAGATAACTCCAGCATTACTCCCAACAGCCTCAGTGAAATTACTATAACAAGCAACGATGTAAAAGATGTAATGGTAAATCTTGATGCTTCTAAGGCCGTGGGACCCGACTTGATTAGTCCAAAAATCCTTAAAGAGACGGCGTCAGCTTTGTGTGTTCCTCTTGCCTTCTTGTTTAATAAATCGCTTTCTTTGTCCAATATTTTTACTGAGTGTCATTGGAAAGGTCTTTGAACGCTGTGTTTTCAAATATTTACATAATTTCTTTTGTGATAATAGTCTAATTACCAACTGTCAATCAGGCTTTACACCCGGAGATTCAACCATAAACCAACTCATTAGCATAGCCGATGATGTCGGTAAAGCCTTAGATTCAGGCAAAGAAATTCGAGTTGTTTTCTGTGACGTAAGCAAAGCCTTCGACCGAGTCTGGACAATTTAGCGTAAAATTTTACTGTGGCCTGTTGAGACTTGGTTTTATATTTTGATTAGTACACGTATGACTGTACATAGACAACAAACTAGAACTGATTCTTTA
>NW_018408298.1:0-1032 GCF_002113885.1 Mizuhopecten yessoensis
AATATTATCAGATGTTGCTAGCGGTAGAGACAATTCATTTACTGCACTAGAACTTATCCATCCCTTTTGACTACCCATTCTGCCTCTTGTGTCGGTGTCAACCCCCGGTACAAATCGAAAACAACGGGGATCACACATCCATGTGGTCATCTCATATATGAAATGCAGTCGAACAGCCAACTACCATGTCAAATTGTTTTGTCCTTTCAAGTCACGCCTGGTTTCCTGTCTAGTTCAACATTCGATTACTGCAGCTTCAAATTCAAGAAGATATATATAACCTCGAAATTTAGCGACTCTCATGATCAACTTCGAGCTAGTAAAAAGATGGCTATAATAGACTCGCAGCTGAGCCTGCGAACCGCGTCTAGACATTGTTCTTCCGCGATGACGTGTCAAATAAATTGAACTATCAACGTACACCATCATGCTGTATGATTGTTTTCAACGAAGGACAATATTCTTTTACAAAACGTCAATACGTAGACTTGCACAAGCCCCAAATCAGGAACAACTTGTCAGAATGTATTTTTATCAATTAAAGTTCAGCACTTGTAACAACTATCTAGATTCATAGATACATACCTGACAATGGCTTCAAATGGCATATTCTGGCACGTTTAGTGATATATATAATAGCGCTACAAGCTTCTGCTTTTGATAACCGGAAGTGTACAAGCCATGTAAATTGTAAACACCGTAGATGGGGGAGCAGAGATGTTCCTATCGAGAAAGGGAAAGTCCACGATAGGAAAGAGAAAATCCTTCCGTTTATCATACAGCTTAGAAGACTGCCGTCCCCTTTGGTCATGTCGCAAGTGAAGATTGCAAAAAGCGTCTGAAGTTGAAGAGTCTGTGGTATCCTTGATTTCAAGCACTGGAGGAACGATGTGATCAATGGATTTCTTGTTATTCATATACAGTTCATCGTCGACATGTATCTTAATTTGAAATTGAAGTGTGTTTTTTTTGTCATGTCACCAGTAACATCTAATCAGACACGTGGTTATAAAGATGAGGTACACTAATATG
>NW_018408298.1:1248-3050 GCF_002113885.1 Mizuhopecten yessoensis
CATATTTGCACCAATACTACATAAAGGGGTTGAATAGGATCGTGCTGATTTCTCTCCCTTATTATATCGGTGCATCGCAATCTGCATTCACCATATAGTCAAAGGTGACCAGTGTTAAAAAATAAAAAAATATCTCAAAAACTTGACAGAGACCACTTGTACCGTGGAAGTTTAGGTGATAACCCCGTTACAATATTTAGTGTCACCCATTTATCAAAACTTTGACGAGATTTGTGTCACCAATGTCAATATGGGCGGGGCAGTTTACCCTAACCGACCCAATTTCTCCAAATGTCACGGATAATTTATGGACAAAAGGAGGAAGTAAATTGCTGTCTGTTTTCATAGTGTCACTGCGTTTTGTGATAAGTTGACATAAGATGTAAACAACACGGAGGGAAACGATACAATAATGCACAGTTTGTGAAATATACTAACACACTGCCTATATAGAGTATCAGCCAATGAGGAGGGGCGATGTGTTATACACATGTAAACGATTTTAAATGAGAAATGGCAAACCAAAGTGCTCCCGTTTATAAATTTACCAACTGTATGCAATAAATAGCACTAAATGTTTGGACATTTCGGTGCTAATCAATAACAAAAAATGGATCAATAACTTCTTTGAGTAGATCTTCATATCTGCCTTGTTAGTTATGTCAAGTTCGCGATACTTACGTAATGTAGGCTTCCCGTTGATCGATAAGAATTGGCTATCATATATCGGGGAAGAACTTATGAATACAGAAAGTTAACTCCTGGTAAATAATACACCCGGCGTTTTGGTATACCGTGCGCACGGTTTGGTAATCCGTGCGCACGGTTTGGTATTCCGTGCGCACGGTTTAGTAATCCGTGTGCACGGTTTGGTAATCCGTGTGCACGGTTTGGTAATTCGTGTGCACGGTTTAATAATCCGTGTGCACGGTTTGGTAATCCGTGCGCACGGTTTGCTAATCCGTGCGCACGGTTTGTTAATCTATGCGCACGGTTTGTCAATCCGTGTGCACGGTTTGTTTATCCGTGCGCTCGGTTTAATAATCCGTGTGCACGGTTGGGTAATCCGTGCGCACGGTTTGTCAATCCGTGTGCACGGTTTGGTAATCCGTGCGCACGGTTTGTTAATCTGTGCGCACGGTTTGTCAATCCGTGTGCACGGTTTGTTTATCCGTGCGCACGGTTTAATAATCCGTGTGCACGTTTTATTAATCCGTGCGCACGGTTTGGTAATCCGGGCGCACGGTTTGTCAATCCGTGTGCACGGTTTGGTAATCCGTGTGCACGGTTTAATAATCCGTGTGCACGGTTTGTTAATCCGTGCGCACGGTTTGTTAATCCGTGCGCACGGTTTGTCAATCCGTGTGCACGGTTTGTTTATCCGTGCGCACGGTTTAATAATCCGTGTGCACGGTTTGGTAATCCGTGCGCACGGTTTAATAATCCGTGTGCACGGTTTGTTAAACCGTGTGCACATTTTGGTAATCCGTGCGCACGGTTTGTTTATCCGTGCGCACGGTTTAGTAAATGTTTTACCATGTCCCTTCGAGGGCTCCGTATTTGTCTTATATACTCACAGTGACTTTTCTATATTTTAGAATAAAACCGTATTGAAAAATAGCATCATTTTCATTCATTCTCTATCGCATAAGTACATAATGTGTTTACATCAGTTTGAATGTACAATAACTGTATATGACCATTAAGAAAATTAGAGACACATGACAAAGATGTTATTATCGCAGACTGATCACTGATATTTAGATACAAAATGCACAAGGATACTAAAAGTGTAAATTCGC
>NW_018408299.1:0-1034 GCF_002113885.1 Mizuhopecten yessoensis
AGTACAGTAACATACAGATTGATACATAACTAAACGTCTAGTACAACAGTACAGTAGCATAAAGATTGATACAGAACTAAACGTCTAGTACAACAGTACAGTAACATACTGATTGATACAGAAGTAAACTTCTAGTACATCAGTACAGTAACATTAAGATTGATACATAACATAACGTCTAGTACATCAGTACAGTAACATACAGATTAATACAGAACTTAATGTCTAGTACATCAGTACAGTAACATACAGATTGATACAGAACTAAACGTCTAGTACAACAGTACAGTAACATACTGATTGATACAGAAGTAAACTTCTAGTACATCGGTACAGTAACATTAAGATTGATACATAACATAACGTCTAGTACACCAGTACAGTAACATACAGATTAATACAGAACTTAATGTCTAGTACATCAGTACACTAACATACAGATTGATACAGAACTAAACGTCTAGTACATCAGTACAGTAACATTAAGATTGATACATAACTAAACGTCTAGTACATCAGTACAGTAACATAATAGTAAGGTCATTATTGTGTCTCTGTCATCATTATTTGTTATCCTAATTTTGATTGGTCTGGTCACCTGAATGCATCTCTATCAAATATGTTTTGCCAAGAGGTACTTGACAGATTTTTCTCAAATTTCAGATGAAAGTTCCTTATGGTCAATACATGTTGGTTTTTGAGACTCTGGGTTTATTATCTGTATTTCTCAATTCACAATTGTACATGATTCTGTCAGGTCTTTGAACCTAACATTGCATTCGGTTCGATTGGACTGTTGTGATGTAGATGTCCATGATTACGTTATGTCTCCTTTTAGGAGTGAAGACATTGCATTGGTATGACTGCATTCTGGGCTTTACAAATCGTATAGAGTCCATACATTCATTCCATTCATGTGGTTCAGCCTTACCAAGAAGTCTTCCGTAATGTTCATCTCATTGTCTACGATATGGGGTACTAAGTGTAGTGTTACTGGTTTTCTACAGTATAGGGTACTAAGTGTAGAGTTATTG
>NW_018408299.1:3850-5948 GCF_002113885.1 Mizuhopecten yessoensis
CGTAACATACAGATTGATACAGAAATAAACGTCTAGTACATCAGTACCGTAACATACAGATTGACACAGAACTAAACATCCAGTCCATCAGTACAGTAACATACAGATTGATACAGAACTAAACGTCTAGTATATCAGTACAGTAACATACAGATTGTTACAGAACTACACGTCTAGTACATCAGTACACATACAGATTGATACAGAACTAAACGTCTAGTCCATCAGTACAGTTACATACAGATTCATACAGAACTAAACGTCTAGTATATCAGTACAGTAACATACAGATTCATACAGAACTAAACGTCTAGTACATCAGTACAGTAACATACAGATTGATACAGAACTAAACGTCTNCATCAGTACAGTAACATACAGATTGATACAGAACTAAACGTCTAGTACATCAGTACAGTAACATACAGATTGATACAGAACTAAACGTCTGGTACATCAGTACAGTAACATTAAGATTGATACATAACTAAACGTGTAGTACATCAGTACAGTAACATAAAGATTGATACAGAACTAAACGTCTAGTACATCAGTACAGTAACATACAGATTGATACAGAACTAACCGTCTAGTACATCAGTACAGTATCATACAGATTTATACATAACTAAACGTCTAGTACATCAGTACAGTAACATACTGATTGATACAGAAGTAAACGTCTAGTACATCAGTACAGTAACATACAGATTGATACAAAACTAAACGTCTAGTACATCAGTACAGTAACATACTGATTGATACAGAAGTAAACGTCTAGTACATCAGTACAGTAACATACAGATTGATCCAGAACTAAACGTCTAGTATATCTGTACAGTAACATACAGATTGATACAGAACTAAACGTCTAGTATATCCGTACAGTAACATACAGATTGATACAGAACTAAACGTCTAGTCCATCAGTACAGTTACATACAGATTCATACAGAACTAAACGTCTAGTATATCAGTACAGTAACATACAGATTCATACAGAACTAAACGTCTAGTATATCAGTACAGTAACATACAGATTGATACAGAACTAAATGTCTAGTATATCTGTACAGTAACATACAGATTGATACAGAACTAAACGTCTTGTACATCAGTACAGTAACATACAGATTGATACAGAACTAAACGTCCAGTCTATCAGTACAGTAACATACAGATTGATACAAAACTAAACGTCTAGTACATCAGTACAGTAACATACTGATTGATACAGAAGTAAACGTCTAGTACATCAGTACAGTAACATACAGATTGATCCAGAACTAAACGTCTAGTATATCTGTACAGTAACATACAGATTGATACAGAACTAAACGTCTAGTCCATCAGTACAGTTACATACAGATTCATACAGAACTAAACGTCTAGTATATCAGTACAGTAACATACAGATTGATACAGAACTAACCGTCTAGTACATCAGTACACTATCATACAGATTGATACAGAACTAAACGTCTAGTATATCCGTACAGTAACATACAGATTGATACAGAACTAAACGTCTAGTCCATCAGTACAGTTACATACAGATTCATACAGAACTAAACGTCTAGTATATCAGTACAGTAACATACAGATTCATACAGAACTAAACGTCTAGTATATCAGTACAGTAACATACAGATTGATACAGAACTAAATGTCTAGTACATCAGTACAGTAACATACAGATTGATACAAAACTAAACGTCTAGTACATCAGTACAGTAACATACAGATTAATACAGAACTAAACGTCTAGTATATCTGTACAGTAACATACAGATTGATACAGAACTAAACGTCTAGTATATCCGTACAGTAACATACAGATTGATACAGAACTAAACGTCTAGTATATCCGTACAGTAACATACAGATTGATACAGAACTAAATGTCTAGTACATCAGTACAGTAACATACAGATTGATCCAGAACTAAACGTCTAGTATATCTGTACAGTAACATACAGATTGATACAGAACTAAATGTCTAGTATATCTGTACAGTAACATACAGATTGATACAGAACTAAACGTCCAGTCTATCAGTACAGTAACATACAGATTGATACAAAACTAAACGTCTAGT
>NW_018408300.1:0-1034 GCF_002113885.1 Mizuhopecten yessoensis
AACTGTCTGTATTATCTGTGGAGCACATGTTTGTTGACCAATGTTGAGGAAATTGTCTGTATTATTTAGGGATTACGTTTTTGTTGACTGAAATTGGGTGAACTGCCTGTACTAATTAGGGAGCGCGTGTTTGTTGACTAATGTTGGGGCAACTTTCTGCTAGAGTTTGCGGTAACCGTGCTAGGGGTGCTAGCTGGTGTCCGTTTATCTGTCCCATGGGTATTCCGAGTATATACTGCAGTATACACGCGAAACGGCTTCACTGTCCAGACATTTATTTTAATAAACAATACATTGGGGAAGTAGTTTGTTCTCGTACTTACATTGTATCGGTTTTCTTGTCACCGCCGTACGTTCAGTTCGTGTTGCCTTGCCGTCGTTTCGTTTTCAAAGAGCTGGGACTAGCACGTGCGCTGGTCTACCACTTGTGTCATTTACATAACAAACAATAAATCCATCCAATCACAAGCTGACATCTAGGCCACGCTCCACTGATTTAAGAATGTAATCTTATAATTTGAACTGTATTGCATAAATCACCGTGGTAAAGTATTCACATATGAATTGTTATAACCAAACTTATTATGCATATACACCTGTTATAAGTACAGAAAATTACGTGTTCAGTGTGTTTCTGATTTTTGTTGATAAACTGATATAAATATTTTCCCAATTGCGACTGTTATCAACAATATCCAAATGCATTTATTTCCTGTCCTTGCAGTAGTTTAACTTAGTTTATTCTGAACGCAGGCATATCTGTCTCTATAAGTACATACCTGTCTCTATATTCAGATCATAATCCGTATTCTTATAAGTAATGAGGTATAAAGAGGACATATTCACAACATGGTTTGGAAAGTCACATAATGTTGTGTTCGTTATACACAGGTATATTAACATAGCCAACTCACGGTGTGGTCGTTATATACAGGTATATATAACATAGCCAACTCATGATGTGGTCGTTATATACAGGTATATATAAGATAGCTAACTCACAGTGTGGTCGTTATATACAGGTATATATAACA
>NW_018408300.1:5746-5869 GCF_002113885.1 Mizuhopecten yessoensis
CGGGAAGGGTCAATGGTCAAATACTTCACAGTTAATGGGTCGGGTCAAAAACCTCACATCCAGAGGTGTGGTGAAGAATCAAATACTTTACAGGGAAGGGGTCAATGGTCAAATACTTCACAG
>NW_018408300.1:7909-9263 GCF_002113885.1 Mizuhopecten yessoensis
TGTTTGTTGACGGATGGCTCCCTATAAATTATTGTGCTTTGTGGGTAGTACGTGGACATTATGAAATTGCCTGTATGGGCTGAAACATTCTAATATAGAAATGGTGATAGATACACCATGACATTTTTGTTAAGCTTTGTTTACAGACAGACTTCATAACGTTTTTGCTTACTTTTTAGCCCGCAGAAACAATGACAGTGCTCGTGCTACTGCTGCTGTGCCTGACTCCCTCCACGGCAGGTCATCAAGGTCACCAGGACAATGGGGGCACCACCGTCACTGATTTCCATGACCCCAAGGTCACACAGGACGAGGCGTAAGTAACCAACCCGTACTTAATTTTATGAATAACCAACAACCATGTCCCTCAGAAACAAAAAAAAATCATGTTTAAAAAAAAAATGTTACCATTATTTCGAATATAATCGACGTTAGTCACGTACTGGACAACTAGGTTAAAAGTACAGATCCTCGTGTGTAGATTTGAAACTGCGGTTGTCTCTTATTTTTGCCGTACAAAAATGCCTCCTCCGACTGAACCCTTACTTGTCTCTTCCCTGCAGTCATTTGAAGGAGCATCTGAAGGACCAGATCAACACGGATCGCCAGATGACGCCACAGGAGATGGAGTTTCACTACTTTCGGTAAATATCTCTATTCGTTAATTTTAGCATTTTCGTGCAGAAGTACGAATTGATAAATTCTGTGATTTATTCCAATATATGAATAATTTGACCGAACAATAACCTCTTCAGACGTTTTAGACATTCTACAAATACAAGGTCAAGGTCGCAGTCAATCTCGGGTCTCACAAACTCGTGTAAATCTAGATATGAAAGTGTCATGATACTCTATTATATCATTATAGCAGCTACATGTCTATTTCGAAACTTCTAATATTACATTGATTGTACTAACTGTTATAACCCGAGGAGTATGTACACGTTATGACATGTCATTTAACTCATTCTGGAAGAGATAGCCGTGCCTTCTTCACAAAATAGTACCACGTTAAACATGAACAGGTTTACAGTCGATAAACTGAGGTTTCCGGTTTTGACAGGTTACACGACACCAACAACGATACTAAGCTGGACGGACTGGAAATCTTGTCGGCACTGACACACATGGTACCCGCGGTGAAAATTAAAGACAACGAAAAGTTAGGCAAGACGGGGGAGCAAATACAACTGATGCAACAGCAACGGTCCGAACAGGCTGTCAAATACTTCACAGGTAAGGGATCAAAGGTCAAATACTTTACAGGTAAGGGATCAAAGGTCAAGTACTTCACAGTTAATGGGTTGGGTCAAAAACCTCACATCCAGAGATGTGGTGAAGGGTCAAATACTTT
>NW_018408301.1:0-1035 GCF_002113885.1 Mizuhopecten yessoensis
GAAAATTCCTACCCATACACATTCAATGGTGGGTATTTTAAAATCAACTCTCCTTTTAACCGATATGTTATCCTTTACATACACAGCTATGTCCCCACCTGACTTATCCTGCCTACAGTAGCAAAAAGGTGCAAAGAAGCCCGGAAAATTCAAATCATCATTTAAATCATCCGAACATAACCAAGTTTCAGTAAAGGACAATATACTATGACAATGTAACTCAGCAATTAAGATATCGATCTTTGGTTTCAAGCTTTGAACATTTAGATGCATAAAAGAGTACTTAGATTTGTCAAAAAATGAACTTAGGTCATTGGATGTTAATGAAGAAATATCAGAGTCGGAAGATGAGAGCGGGTCAGGATTTGTTTCGATATCACCTGAGAGATATAAGGATAGATATATGGAACTAAAAGTACTGTCAAACTTATTGCACTTAAAACTGCAAACGAATTAACATGTGCACACGTCACGTGTGCTTCTGGATTTAACTCCATGTCTGGATATAAACTATACCTGTGTAAGAGCACAATTACTGGTAACGAGTTTAGACCAGTCATCATGAATAAATTGATGCAAATAACATCTAAAATAGAAAGATAACGGGTCTTTTTGCTATTGGTACGCTGATTAAACAAACCAACCCATGCACGGTATAAACCTACACTAAGCAGCATGTCAAGTCACTCCTGACCGACTACTAATTGGTGTAATTTCTCGCGCACGGATAGTGGTCATCATCATAGCTGAGGTTGCAGCAGTACACAGCATAATATATATGGTATATGACAAAATATTGAAGTCAGTTGTTTGCATAATACACACAGGTTCGTAAAGCAAATATTCAGAGAACATAAGTGAAAAAGAGGATAGGAATCGATGGCAGAAGTTAAGTGAGAAGACATACATGTTAGAACTTGGGAAGGTAAAGAGATGTAGAATTTGGTAATTGGTGCACATATGAGATTTCCGTGCGACAATTTTCAATCTGCACGAGACAAATTGGTACTGGAAAAATGTAAAGGAACTGTATCA
>NW_018408301.1:2235-2329 GCF_002113885.1 Mizuhopecten yessoensis
CGGTATAAAGTTAAATATATGTACAACTACGCAGCGAGGAGATAAATACATGTACAACTACGCAGCGAGGAGATAAATATATGTACAACTACGA
>NW_018408301.1:2871-41107 GCF_002113885.1 Mizuhopecten yessoensis
AATATAATTCGATTTTGGGCAGGTGAAATATTGTTTTCCAAAACATGAGGGTTTCTAGTGAGGTATGAGTTTGTATTGGCCTGACACATATTTGTCTAATGTGTTCATAGTTACAACAAGATAATAGATACTGATCGTTTGTTTCGTTTGCCTTACGACAGGAACAGAGTGGAATCCCTACTAAATTTTTATGAAAACGATGGCCGTTTAGTGAACTACATTTCATTCTGAGCCTGGCATGGTATATATTTGGCCTATTCGAGTACCACAGAAGTAATATGATTCTTTTTGTAGTAAGTGTTTATGAATGCGTCGTTCCGTATGTCTTCAGGGAGTTCATTCCATAGATTGACAGAAGCAGATAGGAAAGATTTTTGATATATGTTTGTTCTACAACGTACAGGTCTAAATCTATTTGCATCTCTAGTGTTATGTTGGTGGATGTGCGAATGTCATTCTGGGGGAATGTTTCTAAGATATTGTCGAGTAATGTTGTGTACTAGTTTGTGAAATTGTATGATTTTGTGGTGTTTCCGCCTACAAGAAAGTGTTTGCCATCCTGTTTCTTTGTTAAGGTTTGCTTGACTAGTGAGCTTGATGCCTCCTGTAATGATGCGTGCAGCTTCAAGTTGTATATTTTCCATCTTTTGTGAATGTAGGTTGGTCAAATTGTCCCAAACAATATCTCCATACTCTAATATCGGTCTTATAAAGGTAAAATACATACGTTGTAGTGTTTGGCGATCGACATTATATTTTAGTTTTCTGAGTAAATTCAATTTAGCAGATGCCTTTTTAACAATATATTCAATATGGCATTACATGAGAAAAATACACCCAAGTGTTCATGTGCATTCACTTCGTGTAATAGATAATCATTCATTCAAAGGAGGATGGACTGTTTCTTTCCTTTTTTTACTAACAATCAAAGTTTCTGTTATTAAAGGGTTAAAATTAACGAGCCATTTTTTGGACCAATTAAATATTTTTCCCAAGTCCCTAATCAAAACATCACCACTATCTGTGGGTAAATCAACTGTAGTATATAAAGATGTATCGTCGGCAAATAACTTAATAATTGATTGAATATTGTCGGCTATATCATTAATAAAAACTAGAAATAGTAGTGGTCCTAATATAGAGCCTTGTGGGACGCCTGCATTGACTCTTTGCCAAGACGAATACTTATCATTGATGGCAACTCGTTGCTTACGATCCGAAAGATAGTTTGATAGTTAAGAGACCACGGTGCCAAACACGGTCAAAAGCCTTACTCATGTCGCAAAAGATCAATCTTATTTCTTTTCCGTTGTGTAATGCATTGTCTATGTCATTGGATATACTTAGAAGTTGATTTATAGGAGAGTTTCCAGGTCTGAACCAGGACTGACTAGAAGATAACAATCGATGACGAAGGAAGAAATTATAGATATGTTTGTATACGCATCTTTCCATTAACTTACCAAGCATAGATAAAAGAGATATAGGTCGATATTTTGTCCTATCATCCTTTTTGTATACAGGAGAAACATTTGCTTTTTTCCATTCATTTGGAAATATTGATTTCGATAATGAGAGATTGAATATAGTATGGAGCGGAAAGCACAAAATATCAACAACTTCCATTTAATAAGCGAAGATTAATCAAATCAGGACCAATAGCTTCTGAACAATTTAGACAGTGAATGTTATCCACAATTTCTTCCAGTGTGATTAAAATATTGTTCAAGTTATATTCAGTGACATTTGGAATGGTAGGTAATTCAGTTGCGGTTTCGTCAATATTAGATTGCATACAAAAATAATCATTAAAAGCGTTAGCTTTCAAAGTATCAAAATTTCACCTTCGACAATAACTAAAGGTATACAACTTTTCTTTTCAGAATTCGACACAAAGCTGTTAACTGTTTTCCATCAAGATTTCCCACTCGCTGAAGAGTTTCGAAAATTCACAAAGTTTATTGAAATATTTGGTCTTAGCCTGACGTTTAGCTTTCACACATTTATTACGACTTTTCTAAATTTTGACCATTGACTGACAATAACCTGTCTGCTTAGCTTTACGATGATGAGATTTTCTTTTACGTATAAGTTTTCTAATAGTGTTTGCCATCCAAGGCTTGAAAGTTTCTCACGGAAAAGTGCAGTTTCCATGTGCAAATAGCCATATGTGTCTCGAGAAGACCGGATGTTTTGGTTTAATAATATTAAGACAGCCATAGACCGGACAATGATAACGAATCGGTTGATCAAGGAAACTTTCACCAACAAAAGAATTTTCAACAATGTCCGTATTACTAATGCATATGGTATCAAGTAGAGAAGATGATGATTCTGTATAACAAGTTTGTTCCGTAATAATCTGGGATAGCCCATAATTTACTAGTAGTCTGTTTAAATGGGAGGTGGGTAGATTTGACTCAACACATTTACATTTAAATCGCCTGTAATTATGATATCATAGACCCCAGTAATAAATGCAAGATCTATGAAATGAGATATATGAGCCCATGAAGAAACGGGTGAGTTGGGGGGTCTATAAAATGTACCGTACAAATCTGATTTGTTTGCTATGAAAATTCCTACCCATACACATTCAATGGTGGGTATTTTAAAATCTACTCTCCTTTTAACCGATATATTATCCTTTACATACACAGCTATGTCCCCACCTGACTTATCCTGCCTACAGTAGCAAAAAGGTGCAAAGAAGCCCGGAAAATTCAAATCATCATTTAAATCATCCGAACATAACCAAGTTTCAGTAAAGGACAATATACTATGACAATGTAACTCAGCAATTAAGATATCGATCTTTGGTTTCAAGCTTTGAACATTTAGATGCATAAAAGAGTACTTAGATTTGTCAAAAAATGAACTTAGGTCATTGGATGTTAATGAAGAAATATCAGAGTCGGAAGATGAGAGCGGGTCAGGATTTGTTTCGATATCACCTGAGAGATATAAGGATAGATATAAGGAACTAAAAGTACTGTCAAACTTATTGCACTTAAAACTGCAAACGAATTAACATGTGCACACGTCACGTGTGCTTCTGGATTTAACTGTCTGGATATAAACTATACCTGTGTAAGAGCACAATTACTGGTAACGAGTATAGACCAGTCATCATGAATAAATTGATGCAAATAACATCTAAAATAGAAAGATAACGGGTCTTTTTGCTATTGGTACGCTGATTAAACAAACCAACCCGTGCACGGTATAAACCTACACTAAGCAGCATGTCAAGTCACTCCTGACCGACTACTAATTGGTGTAATTTTTCGCGCACGGATAGTGGTCATCATCATAGCTGAGGTTGCAGCAGTACACAGCAAAATATATATGGTATATGACAAAATATTGAAGTCAGTTGTTTGCATAATACACACAGGTTCGTAAAGCAAATATTCAGAGAACATAAGTGAAAAAGAGGATAGGAATCGATGGCAGAAGTTAAATGAGAAGACATACATGTTAGAACTTGGGAAGGTAAAGAGATGTAGAATTTGGTAATTGGTGCACATATGAGATTTCCGTGCGACAATTTTCAATCGGCACGAGACAAATTGGTACTGGAAAAATGTAAAGGAACTGTATCAATTTGACACGTGTAGAACAAGTATTAGTAGCGACTGTGACACTGTAGTTTCGATTTTTGAAAAATAAACATAAAATAACCATTCGATGCAAAGAGTAGCTTATAGGCATGCCTATTTCTAAGCATATTTGATTTTATGTCTTAACATTCAAGACAGCGTTACATGTGCAAGGAAAAATGTGCTTGCAATATATGTACATGATACAGAGAATAAAATGTGATAATAATAAATAGTTCGTTTGAAAAATTTGAACCAAAGCCGTTATTATATTGGAGCTCTGACCACCTTGGCTAGTAATACTAGCTACACTCAATACATTTTCATCTTCACAATGTTTCTAAATCACCAATCCAACACCAGCATCAAGAACACTCGGTAGCAAACAGGAAACCCGAACTAGGTATCAGACTACACTAGATGGTGGTCAGAGTAACAGAATTTGGACTGATTAATAGTGTAAAATAGAAAAGCATCTAATATAGTTACAAACGACCTGCACATATACAGAACGGGTGGTATATAAACTGAATTCATGTACACTACTATAGATTGAACTACGAGACATACAGATAACTATCATCGACATCTACGCAGTATATTTACAATTACAACTACGGGGTATGGATATAGATACATCTACAGACACTCTGTATATAGATACATACATGTACAACCACGTGGTATAGCTATAGATACATCTACAGACACTCTGTTTAGAGATACATACATGTACAGCCACGTGGTATAGCTATAGATACATCTACAGACATTCTATAAAGTGATACTACATGTACACCCACGTGGTATAGCTATAGATACATCTACAGACACTCTGTATAGAGATACATACATGTACAACTACGGGGTATAGCTATAGATACATCTACATAATTCTATAAAGTGATACATACATGGACAACCACGCGGTATAAAGTTAAATACATGTACAACCACGCGGTATAAAGTTAAATATATGTACAACTACGCAGCGAGGAGATAAATATATGTACAACTACGCAGCGAGGAGATAAATATATGTACAACTACGAAGTGTGAGGATAAATACATGTAAATACAAGGTTCTTAATCTATGTCTAATACAGAAATCATTTGAATAAAGACTAACCATTTCAAACAATACAAACAATATCAAGGGAATACCGACGCGTCAACACAACCAAAATTTGAACTAAAAATCGGAATAAGGACAATTTTGCAGACCCTTGAAAAAGTACAAGGATAATATCACTAGATGTTAACGGTTAAACTTTTTCTGCTAAGTATTTGAATTAAATCTAATTAAATGCAGAATGCAAATAATCTATTAAATTAGAAAAGCTAAATATCTGAATGCAATATATAAATTGAAGTTCATTTAAACTACATTTAATTAGATAAAGTACAAACAGTGTATTTGAATAAAATTCAGTAATTGAATCTTGAATAATACATTGTGTTATGAACACATGTTTAATAACATCTAGCGGAGCTGTTGTTGACAGCCAGTTCTCATTGTTTCAACGTTGACGTTTCAACTCAATGGCCTCATAGATTTCCAATGGCATAGCGACGTCCGAAAGGTGAAAGGTTTGGACTCAGAATATTTCAGATTTAAGTGCAATGTGATATTAATAGAATCTTTCACCCCCTTGGGGTGAGCTAGGGGTATCTCAACCCGAGGGGGAAGATTCTTATGTTGCCAAACACAAGGCTTTGCCGAGTGTTTGGCAACTTAAGAATCTTTCCCAGAGGGTTGAGATTCCTCTATCTTACCCACAAAGTAGTGAATGATTCTTTTTCTCTTACCCTGTTCTCCCAATGTGTATTATATACACAATGTAATGATAACGTTACATGCTAAATTCAGGGTTGACGTGACGTCATTGTATTGTTGAAGTGACGTCATACCAGGGTTATGAATAGGGGAATCCCCCCGTCTCAACCCTAGGGCGAGACAAGGAAATCTCACACCGGAGAAAGTGTTGTCTTGGCGAATATTTGTAACAGATCTTGAGTTCGTTTTCATTTCTTATGAAATTTATGCAGACGGTCTCCATTGTTTAATACTGAGAAAAACACAGCAAAAAGTAAGTACAATGACTTCCCAAAATTTAATTTATAAAAAAAAAGAGAAAAGAATTTTCAATTAATCCAGTGAACATTCAGAAACGTTAGTTATCATAACGTCTTATATCAATCGTGAAATCAGCAAGACCTGGTGAAATAATCAGTTTTTTGTAATCAAGAACTAAGGGGTAGGAGAAACCTTAACTGCTTTTCTGATATCAAAATATATATTCAGAAACGTTTTACTTCCATAATTTAGAAAATAAACTATTTATCAATTGTGCAAACATTCATAGGTTTTCTGATAACACATTTGGAAGATATTGTATACAATTTGTTCTGCTTAAGGTCAAAATGATCAATTTCACCAAATATCGCATCTTACGTAAATTATTCATATCTTGGTATTTTAACTTACCTACATTTACCGTTGGAGGTGTTGCACGAACCACGATCACGGGATAAATAATAACCTTTTTCCATGTATCGCCTAAGTGGTTCATACGAGTAAAGTACACTAGGCAACTGTTGTACTATATCTGCTAGAAACGTAGATCCCGACCGCATATACGTCATCAGTAATACAACCGGCACATCTGTAAGAAATTTAGCATTTAGATATATTACTACATGTATTGGACATAACAATGATCTGGCAGACTTCGTATGGTGTTTTCTTTGAATTCCTTTATGTAATTGATAGTTCGGTTAGAATGTTTAGGTGAGAACGTTGTTTATACATCTTGATAGATGCGCGTGAAGCTATCAAAGACGTTGGAAATATGGTTCATTGTTTAACTTTGCAATGATTCGCTATTATATAGAAGTTTGAACATAATTTGTAGATGTGTAATCTAATAACAAAAAATTGGTATTAACTTTAAATTTCTTAGGGCCCTTTTTTGTCATCGTTATTGTCTGATGGCTTCCGTTTTGGAAAACGCGAAAGGTAGTGTATTACTAGGCGGTTTGTATGTGTTATGAGCTGTATATATAAAAAGAAGTTATACTGTTTTTTAGACCGCATGTTTGATATTTTGATTAATCAGATAGTGGACATTGTCTGTGATGTTGTTTTATCAGGGAGAGGACATTGTCTGTGATATTGTTTTGAGGACATTGTCTGTGATGTTGTTTTATCACAGAGGACATTGTCTGTGATGGTGTTCTATTACAGAAGACAATGTCTGTTATGTTGTTTTGTAACAGAGAACATTTTCTGTGATGGTGTTTTATCACAGAAGACATTGTCTGTGATGTTGTTTTATCACAGAAGACAATGTCTGTTATGTTGTTTTGTAACAGAGAACATTGTATGTGATGCTGTTTCATTACAGAGGACATTGTCTGTGATGTTATTTTACTACAGAGAACATTTTCTGTGATGTTGTTTTATCACAGAAAAGACATTGTCTGTGATGTTGTTTAATCACAGAGATGGACATTGTCTGTAATGGTGTGTTATCACAGAGGACATTGCCGGTGAGATGTTGTTTTGTAACAGAAGACTTTGTGTGTGATGTTATATTACAGAAAACTTTTAGAATTGTCTGTGATGTTGTTTTATCACAGAAAAGACATTGTCTGTGATGTTGTTTAATCACAGAGATGGACATTGTCTGTAATGGTGTGTTATCACAGAGGACATTGCCGGTGAGATGTTGTTTTGTAACAGAAGACTTTGTGTGTGATGTTATATTACAGAAAACTTTTAGAATTGTCTGTGATGTTGTTTTATCACAGAAAAGACATTGTCTGTGATGTTGTTTAATCACAGAGATGGACATTGTCTGTAATGGTGTGTTATCACAGAGGACATTGCCGGTGAGATGTTGTTTTGTAACAGAAGACTTTGTGTGTGATGTTATATTACTACAGAGAACATTGTCTGTGATGTTGTTTTATCACGGAAAAGACATTGTCTGTAATGTTGTTTTATCACAGAGATGGACATTGTCTGTAATGGTGTGTTTTCACAGAGGACATTGCCGGTGAGATGTTGTTTTGTAACAGGAGACTTTGTGTGTGATGTTATATTACAGAAAACTTTTAGAATTGTCTGTGCTGTTGTTTTTTCACAGAAGATATTGTCTGTGATGTTGTTTTGTAACAGAGGACATTGTCTGTGATGTTATTTTATTACAGAGAACATTTTCTGTAATGTTGTTTTATCTCAGAAAAGACATTGTCTTTGATGTTGTTTAATTACAGAGGACATTGTCTGTGATGTTGTTTAATTACAGAGATGGACATTGTCTGTGATGGTGTTTTATAAAACAAGAAGGCATCGTGTGTGATGATGTTTTATTACAAAGGACATTGTCTTTGATGTTGTTTAATTACAGAGGACATTGTCTGTGATGTTGTTTTATGAGAGAGAGAAGACATTGTCTGTGATGTTGTTTTATCACAGAGATGGACATTGTCTGTGATGTTGTTTAATTACAGAGGACATTGTCTGTGATGTTGTTTTATGAGAGAGAGGACATTGTCTGTGATATTGTTTCATCATTTCAGGTATTTTGACATGTTCATCTAAAGAATATTTAAAAGATGGAATGATGAAAAAGACAAACAACTGATACTCGTATAAGACGACTAGGTAAGGAAATCTAGCATGAATTTAGTTATGTTATATTAACGCGATTCTCTGGACATAAGTTATAACTTTACCATCGTTTGATTTAATCACAATTACAGTTAGTTACATGTTTGGGCAGTGGGTAGGGGATCCTTATACAAAAGTTTTGAAAGTAAAGTTATACAAAGGCAAAGCAAAAAGGAAAAAAAAGCGAAGGACAAAGAGGAACCATTTTGTCTTTATTCCCTATATAACTGGGGTCGTTTGGTCAATTTTGATTTCGACATACTCTGCTGAAAAATTATGGTTGAATATGATATACAATGTTATACACTCCATCTTAGTCCAAATAGCCAGACATGCTTTTCAACAGATTTACCTTTTAGTTCCTTGGCAGTATCCTGGCTTCTCTGGAAATCTGCTGCTCTTTGTATCTTGGCAGTGCGTTCACGTGAGTTGTTTTCATATTCAATAGGTCCCCTCATTTTTTGTTTGATTTTCACAGGGATCTTCGAAGTCCAGTCTAAAAACAAAAATATTTTAAAGATGAACAAAGATCCTAATAGGATATTGGTGCCAACCACCAAAGGATCTTTATCAGTTCTTTAAAAGCAATCTTTTACCTTATTTGTTCTTCATCTTAATTTTCAGGTACTTTTACCCCGTCTGTATGAAATCCTAAATTGGAATCTTGTACATTAACTTATATCTCGTAATGTCATATGTAATTTGCCCCTATTACAAAAGCTATGGTATAAGAATTAATTGATTAACCATACGAGAAATGCTACACATTTGTAATTCCTACATGATCAGAAGTGCTGTCAAGGATGGATGCATTCTCATTACGGCCAGGGGTATTTGAACAAGGGACCATGGGGATATACATTTAAAATAGTGATAACAAAATCTGCTGATGATGGTGAGCTAAAGGGGTGGGGTGGGGGTGTTATGACATAATATGATTGAAGCCTTTTCGATTTTTTTTTTAATTCATCGGGGTATGAAAGTTTAAAAACTGTATAAACCCTGAAAGCAAATTCCTACAATATAAGCAAGTAATTACTGTGTCTTATTGATTAGTTCCAGATATTTATGTTTCTTGTATTACTCCATATCACATAAGTATATATTCTAAAATCTGTCTAATTTTAAAAAACATGAATACAATCGTTAGTCATATTCTATTGATTTAATTTATTTTTTAAATTTAATTTAATTTAATTTCATGATCTTTTATATCATTTGAATAAAATGCCAAAGTCCCAAAAACATTTCCTCGAGGAACAACCGCATGTACAGGAGTAACTTTTGAATAGCACCCCTCAGTAAAATCTATGTCCTCATTCAAACAAATAATATTTAAACCAAAATAAAGACATTCTTTTCATTCTTTACGATTCTAGATTGCATTTACAACCATCAAACATACCTTATCAAAGATTTGCTCACATCACAGAACACGAATCGACTAAACTAAATTGATGTTTGGAAATGATTCTTCATTCCATAAGGTAGTTACATTAGTTATTTCCCCCATTAATTCTACTAAGGCGAGATGTAATTGATATTGGTTTATAGTTTTTGTTGTCATTCTGTAATCTTTACTCTAAAACATAATTAGAACTCAAAATCAATAAAAGTAGGGCAAAATGTGAACAAAGAATGATTTACATGGAGACACCTGAAAAAGTACCAGGGAAATAAGACCAGGTGTACCGAAAGGAAAATCGTCTTCTGCTTCATTAATAAAATCCGCCATGTGAATCTAGGTCAAACCCAAATGATGTCCTAGCCTCACATCGTGGAACTCGGATAGTGAATACGAAACCACAAAACACTCCAATGAGAATAATAAGAAATATTGACCTTTTTATCACACAGGGAAATAGAGAAGTATTTCTCCGCGAGATCCTGATGGCGACCATAGTCATAGTCTTCATCAACCTGCATCTTTGGCAACCCTGTGTTATAAGTTTGTCCGTCAGGAGTCGACATCTATCACGGAATCGTGATATTCGGAGCCAGCTCTTGAGTACCGAATTAAATGCGACATGTTAACACCGTAGTTAGGGTTAGTAGGGATGTTGCTATCAAGAAAGGGGAAATTTAGGATCGGAAATTTGAAATCGTCATGCTTATCGTACAAATTAGTAGTAAGCCATCCCTGTTGGCCGTGTTGTAAGAATAGATCGAGAAAAGCAGCTGAAGTAGATAAGTCTGTGGTGTCTACGATCGATGAAGTCAATGCATTTCTTTCCTGTCACTCAAAGAGAGCACATAGTCGATATATTTGAATGTGAAATTGAAGGACTTGGCTAGGCTTTTTACCCGTCCTTTTAAGCTCGTCCACAAATTAATCTTCAAATCAAAACGGAACCAAGGCGGTCAGAATAGGGACTCAGTTTATTCCAATGCAAATGCCAACAGCCTGCTGGAAAGTCTTGCTACCGAATTCAAAATTTTAGAGAAAATGAATTTCTGGTATCGTCTCTCCTATGCAAGATGGAATTTGGCATTCAGAATATCCTTAACAGGTCTAATACATCTTGTTCTAATATAACTAAGGGTAGTGTCTGCTTTGTCGGCTTTACAATTGTAGGTCTGGTGAGGATGTTGGATGTTGTAGACAAAAACAAATTTTTAGTTATAATAGTTACAGCTTTGGTATCAGAAGGGTGTTGAAAACCTATCGATCCATCACGTAGTTAGATATGATTACTTTTTCATTATTTTAACTATAAACAGACTAAGAAATTTTTCTACAATTTACCAGAACTAATTGACAGGTTTGCTCGAGTACCAGAACCCTAATGACGTCATATTCTGTATGGTTTCCGTCGCAGAGAAATTCTGAAGTGTTTGGATAGTTGTATGCTGAATTACAGATGTATAATCCTCGACTGATACAATATTTGTAGGCTATATGATATACAGCAGGAGGAAGTTTCCATTTCAAAATATTTGATCCATCTTCAGTAAGTTAATCTCGTATCTTGTTAATAACAGTTTAGTAAGACAGGTATCAGGGAAATAAAAAATAAAAATTGTATCACGTTTCCTTTGATGTTGTCAACACGGAATTGGCCTTCCATTGAGCGTGTCTTACCATATGCCTTCATTTTAAATCAAATCCCTGCTTTATTCCCTGGTGTGCATGTACAATAAATGTAGACCGAGGCTTAAATCGAAGCTGAACAAAATCCGCATTATCAATTAGCGTACTGTGCTCTGATTGGTTTTACGGTTTCTGCACTATAACTTTCTCAAATATGACCGGGTTCTGAAGAAACTTGGTCAGTAATTGAAAAATACAATTACAAAGGCTAAGCTTAAGGTAAGCAGAACATGCATTTAACTTATTAGCATACAACTATCTAATTGGTCGACGGTTTCCTCACAATAACTTAGTGAAATGTGATAGGATTCAGATAAGGTCAATAAGTATACTTTGCCTAATAGCGAAATCTGCCAGTAATTAACGAACAATACAAATGTCTTGGGCTTTCATGGTGTAAGATGAATCGAGTATTGGCAAAAAAGGTAAATTTCAGGTAATAAATTACAAATGTTGTTACTTCTCTTTATATTTCCACAATATCATACATTAAGATACAATTATGCATCAGAGGGAGTTTAAGTATGTCAGGTTTGCATGGGACAGTCGTTTATTGGTCAGCCCCGTGGTACTTTTTATCTCACTCGTACGACCTTTTATCTCGTTCGTACGACTTATTAACTCGTTCGTACGACTTTTATCTCGTTCGTGCGACTTTTTATATTGTTCGTACGACTTTTTATATTGTTCGTACGACTTTTTATATCGTTCGTACGACTTTTTGTCTCGTTCGTAGGACTTTTTTACTCGTTTGTACGACTTAATATTTTCTTCATTCCTTAATTGGCACGAATAAGCTTTCGTAATATTGTATACAATTATGGTTTCGCTCTGTCGGTTTTGTCAAAATATGCATGTGCCCATTGTCTTTAATTCGCGATTCTTGCTTTATTTATTATTACATATTATACTTCTTCTTCTTCAGGAAAATATCAAGTCATTGGTCAAATTCCTGATTCCCTTTTTATTCAAAATCACAAAATAACGTTTTTTATATGATTAAGTACAAAAACAATACTACAAATCAGATTGTTAGGATACGTAGTGATAACCTTGCTTTGTAGTTATACATATTATTATATAAAGATACGCGATCTTATTGGAGGACAAACGGAACTTGAGATGATTACATTGAGGAAGAAATTGAATGGAGATCGCGGTCAATTTAATGAGCAATGTTCATTTTGATCGATCAATTCAGATATAAATAAATATTTACATTCGCTCCCATTGAAGCTGTGTAAACCGTGACTGCGTATACATTACCGTATACGCAGTGAGATTCCTTGGAAACCATTGTTTCCTATTGATGACGTACATTGTGCCGTCATAATGGTAACGTTGGAGATCCATCGCTGCTCGCAGGCTGTAGGCTGTTTATTTGTTTGGATTTACGCACGTTACGGAGGCTTTGTACCATTATAAAAGTAAATGTATTGGAGTTAGCTTTATTCTGAGTGTACCATCATAGTACGAAAATATGTTAATATAAGAATTGATCCTCAGTTTGACTGCGTATACGGTAGTATGAACGCAGTTGGCAGCGAACATATTCTTTATGGAGCGCTAACGAGCTCCATAGAATATGTTCGTTGCCAACTGCGTTCATACTACCGTATACGCAGTCAAAACGAAGGTCAATCCTTAAATGAATATTAAGCACAATGAAATATAACACTTATGTTGGTAACTGCTTGTAAATGACAGAACTGTACTGTTTTTCGTTGTATCGTTTAATACTTTTATCTCAAATATAATTATGTGTCATATGTAACATAAGTAAATCTGACGGCGATGCTTTTAAAATGCCATACAAAAAACTTTATACAAAAATAAATCAATCAGGAATAATATTTCTTCGATAAGATCAAGAAAAGAGATAAATGACACTATGGTATACAGGTTTGCAGTAGTTTATAAAAAACTAAATTGATTAGAACTGTATGCAATGATAAATGAAAACATGTAGGAATACCAAGAAACGTTCACAATTACCTTGACATAGGTATATCAAATAAACATAAGCTGTGAACATTATTGTTTTAGTAAGTTTGTCAAACTGTGTACATTAACATCTTAATAAATATGTCGAAAAAAGAAGAAGAGATTACTGAAGTGTCAACAAAATTCATATTCAAAATCGGTGAAACTAAGGCAAAATATAAACAAAAGAAATGTGTGTATGGACAATCCTGAAATCCTGAAATAAGGAAAAATGACAACACGACAACATAATATGTTTAAATAAGCATAATTAAAGTGTTTACTTACAGTAATATATCAGCACGGCTACAAGCGTCAGTCCAAGTATGCTCTTCTTCCTACATCCTACTGGATGTTTCATATCTAACGTGTTTGTAGTCAGTTAGGTTCAGGTATTACGCTCTTGGGGTGACACAAAACACATAACATAAAGACTACTCTTCGTTTTTTTAACTCCATGAACGCGTATTTGTATGTATGACTGGTTCTTTTACTAATTCATACTCTCCTTTTTGAAATCATAACGTTTCACTTAGATCTACACAATAAAGTCTCTTGACGATAACGTTGCCACAAGTCTATAACTACACCTAACTTATTTGGATTACTTCCCCTTGATACCAACTTAAGAACTAGACAAATATCAAAATTGACAAATTGTATCGACGATTGTTCTGCTTAACACCTTTACTGGATACCGTCCGATACCTTGTGTTCAGAGCTTAACTCTGCTCATTTCACGTATTAGACAGAAAAAGAATAGAAATGTATACCATAAGTTCGACATGCCACGAAACATGTAAAAACATGGAAATATGAAAGAATAGACAAGAAATTAACAATGAATAAATTATAAATAGACCGTAGGTAATGTCATTAGAATGGACAACAGATCGTTGGCTACACGATTGCCTTTTCACTACTTTCAGTGTGATATCCCTCAGGGAGACAGACTTTTACTACAGGACCACTTTGAGGTTAGATAGCCTGCGTGTTGATACACTTGACAACAGTATAAACCCGGCCCGGATATAATTTGTAAGCAGTCAAGGTAAAAGAAAAAGAAGAATTGGCATTATTTCTCCAACGACATTATTACTTTTCACTATTTCCGTTCAATTTTTACCAATAACTTAGAAAACAAATCCAGGGCTTCTTTCATCCTTTTTCAATAATTAAATAAAAAGGGTGTAAACATGTATGAATTTGGTTATTCCATTTCAGCAATGCCTCCAGTCATTAAGGCGAAGTGTCCACGTAACGTAAACACGTCTCACAGCCTTCTACCAGTTTAATACTCACATTTTGTTAATTGGTATAGAAAGATAACCTGAATCGAATGATAACAAATTATGAAAGTCCGTGTCTACCTATATTGACCCAAATTCATTAGCTCTTTGTAATAAGTTTTGTTTTCTTTGCATTATCTATTCATGAAGCTTATTTCTGGGTTTAAAAACCCGCAGGAAAATAGCAATTAACAATAAATCATCAATTTCAGATGTACATTTCAGCTATTTTCTTATAATATTATGTTTAGATCACTTTCGAGTGTTGGTTTAACGTATCATAACATAGCAACTAACGAGATATTAACTAGTAAACATACTGATACTAACATCACATGACACAATGACAATAGGAGAATAAAATCACCGGAAACAATGAGCTTCTTAGGAATTTATCAACATTAATTTTTGGTGTGATAATCGGTTATCATGCTCCTTTAAATCTCGATGGTGATCAAAGCAATAGCTACTGACTGAACGAACCTCGTGTCAGGTTTAATAACTTGTAAAATCGAACACTACTCGCGGGGAAGGGGGAACACTAAATGCTGATTTGAAATTTCTGAATATACTTCTGCAACTAGCTTAATAAGCTCTGTTATATACACTGTCCTCCTATCGACACAGACAGGTGTATATTGTTACTGATGTCATATATGAATGCATATATCTTGTGTCACTGTTGCAAATGTTGATGACGTCATACAATCTTGTGACTTGAACTTAGGCACCAAAATTATTTTTTCTTTTAGAAATAAGCACATGGTATGTACATACTGTAGTTACAGGAGTGCAAATCTGAATTACAACAAAACATTTATTTAGAAACAATTATATATGTAGGTATCCAAATTTGACTCTTCTACAGGTAAATTTAACCTGTCTGAACCCTTTATGTAGCACAGGAGAAACTAGGGTTGAGATGCCCTGAGACTATGTATTACATAAGATATAGGGACTGATGTCAAAATACATTTACCTCCTAATCAGAGCCCAGGGTCAGAATCTGAGTAAAAGGTATGGGAGAGAGACAAAGCACTGTATACGCAGCAGCTGTAGAAATTATGTTTACTTATTTGACTAAATAACAAATAATTTTGATTCTAGTAAGTGTGTAGTTTTCTAGTACGGAGTGAGATGTTATCTAAGTCCGTGTTTCTAGTAAGAAAATATACTTAACTATATGTCTATCATGAAAATAAAAATCTCAGAATATACTTATAAAATGTCTAAAAAAATAACAGTTTAATATTTAATCAAAATAAACACCTAATGGTATTATTAAAAGTTCTTTATACACAACCATTAACATTTTTATGAAACGTTTCGATGACTGTTTCGAAAAATGGCAAGTGATGCATATGCACACAAAGGGGTAATATGTGTACGAGTTGTCCACAAAGTCGATGTCGATTTCGGCTACGCTGCAAGCGTATGTCCTGAATTTACCATAAATGAAAGCTGTTCCGAGTCCTTGGATAATTGTTAATCAAGAACAGACTGATTTTAGTGTTATTTTTTTAATTGTATTTTTTTTATTGATTTAACCTTTTCATAAACCTTCCCGAATTATTTTCGAATTTTCAAAATTTAATTACTTGTTGCAAATGACCTTCTAGTTCTTTAATTGTAACACCTGTGCCCTGTGGCTATTATGGACCACTGAATTTACAGGTACAAATGGCTCTATCAAGGTTCAGTTACCCATTAATTGATGCTAGGTTATGCTACCAATTAGTGTAGACTATTTATGTAACACCCAGTTAGTAAACTATTTGAAGGGATTAGGCAGTGTTAAACATTACTATAGAGTCAAAGTCACTGTTTTGAAATAAAATTGTGCCCGAGGCTATCATTTCATGACAAAGGGACAGTCAGAATATTGTACTTGTAAGCATGTTCTGATTTACCTGTGTATCTACTGGACAGATAATAGGCTGGACTAATTGACAGGATTAATAGGTACCGCTCATCATTTTATAATCATCAGAAATAGTATACACTTTCTCTTTGTACATGTATATGTTCAGTTGAAAAGTAATCCGAAAAAGTATGTGTATCAATATTATGAAGAATTCAGTAAAATTATTTTTAGTCCCCCCTGAGGGAACCTCAGTGGGGACTATTAATTTTTGGTTTCAGTCCCAGATTTTGACCTCTGTTTGGTGGGCCGTTAAGTGTCTTGCTTCTGTCGAAATATACCAGGCGCTAATTACAAGCTCTTGGATAACTCAGATATCGATTTCCTTTTTAAAAAGGAATAGGATAAAGCCTAAAGGCGTTCCAAATTTCCCACGGGAATTACATATAACCTAAAGATGTTCCGAGTATGAATGAGGCACCTTTGAGGTTCCCGAAAGGGTAAACTGTCGTATTATACATTGCTATTGACTGATTTAGATATTTTATTCTGACCAACGACTACCGTTAATATTTGCGTATAGTGCGCACGTTTTTAAGGGGAAAATGAAGTGTCAAGAAAGGGTGTACACGATACTCAAGAACAATCCAAAACCAGTCCTTGGTCGCGACCATTTCTCGTAAATTTTTCGAGGATTTCGGAAATGTTTTGAAATATGCTCGCAGCAATAAAACTGCTAAATTTCGTTGAATAATCCCAGATTGCATTGCCAAATTACGACAAGTTGCAAGTTTAAGTCATATAATACTATTGAATCGGATAAATGAACTCGAGTAAAGTAGGCTCAACTTTTAAGGACGTTACGTTGTGAATTGATAAATACCACGTATCGGGAAACATAACGAAGAATTGCATCGCATTTATCACTCCGTGGTTAAAATGTCGTTCTTGGGTAAAATCATACTGAGCTCTTCAATCTTGACCGTAGGAATGTGTCAAAACGACATGGGTAAAGTGGCGAAGTTAGCAAGTTTGTGTACCGCAAAGGGTTAACGTCGCGTGATATATTAACCGACAGGAATTTACAAGGTGACATCTATGGCAAGCCAAGTTGTCATTTATTCATGGAGCAATGTTGATCCAGTACTTAACCAAATTATATAAGATATCTCATATATTATATAAGATATCTTATATATTATATAAGATATCTTATAAACATATGAGATATCTTATAAACATATAAGATATCTTATAAACATATGAGATATCTTATTAACATATAAGATATCTTATTTTAAGTTTATGAGATATCTTATATCTTTTATAAGATATCTTATATACTTTATAAGATATCTTGTAAAAGATATAAGATATCTTATAAAAGATATAAGATATCTCATAAACTTTTCTTTATAAGATATCTTATATCTTTTATAAGATATCTTATATAATATATAAGATATCTTATATCTTTTATAAGATATCTCAATTAATTTTCTTTATAAGATATCTTATATATTATATAAGATATCTCATAAAAGATATAAGATATCTTATAAAGAAAAGTTTATGAGATATCTTATAAAGAACGAGACTCTCGCGAGACCGACAAAGAAGAAATGTTTGAAAATGACTGCTCCCGTTGTACTTAGATCACGAGTCCGATAAACGGGAGCTGTGTAAAACTAGCTTATTTTTCAACAGGAAGTATAACTAACACCAATATAGAATTTTAGTTGATATATTCAAATATTAATTATTATATTTACGCATACATTTTAAAATATTAGTGTTAGGAATCACACATTAATATATTCTAAAATGGCTGGAATAATCCAGAGTTATAAACTTTTCCGAAAGAAACTCGAGTGTTCTAAAGAGCCATTGAGAACTTAGAAAATGTCTGTGAAGTTGCTACATGTTTATTTATTCAAATGACAATTTAGTTTCGTTGGCCTAAAATCCAAAGGTTTAGATATAGTTCTTATTAGTGAGAATCACTGTCATTTATTAATCTGTTGTACGTCATTTTCAACCAGAATGAGACAAATGAAAGTAGTTTGCTGAGGATTTATATTGTGAAGGTGTAATGATGCCAAACTCGGTAAGAGCGCAGAAATATTGTCATAATCAGTCACCACATACTCAAATATAAAGTGAGATTTTAAAATTCATCTTGATTTATGTTATTTTTCGTACACAGCCTCGTTGAAGAATTCTAGTTTGGTTTGATTTGGGGAGGGGGGAGGGGTTTGGTTTATATTATTAATGAGGTCTTGTCTTATAGTTGATGTCAGAAAGCTAAGCTGAGTTAGTTGATTCAACATTTATCATTCACATCACTTGTCTTCTTTGTTGTAAGCAAAATTTATTGATTTCTGCTGATTTTCCTGTGTTATAAATTCATGGTTTAAAGTTTGTGTTCATGTATTTTGTGAGTTAACAGGTAAAGGACATGTACATCTGTTCAGTGTTCTTCCAAACCAATCAAATTAGTTAACCTACCCTCAGTGAGTCGCCCACCCCAAGTAGCTTGTTTAGATTTTGTCCCATTTTTCAAAGACTGTCCTATATGTTAATTTAGACCTGGTGGTATAGAATCTTGCAATCTACCAGATATAAGCAAATCTAAAATACACGAAGAATATTTATAATGAAATACAATTTATTATACCCAGGACATTAACTGCTTATTTTTACATTTGATCTAACTTGACCTCTCTAGGTTAATTTTAAGTCCAAGAAAAAATTCATAATAAAATATATTTATACTATATATGTGTACATATCACTATAGCAAGGTTATTTTATTATATTAAATTAATCTCATCATCTTTATTTATGAAAAGTGACTGGCACTAGATCATAAACTTAGGGAACTTAGATATAATTTCAAAAATGAAGAATGTCTTGTATTTCAGTTCCTTTTCCAAATTAATTTTATCACTCAGGGGAGCATATGGTACAAATAGGACTTTTCCCCCAAAGTTTGAAGCAGATTCCAAGAGAAATATTCAGTTTACTGATACATGTGCTTAACATTTGGGTTCAAGACTCAAAAACTTGTGGATAAGTATTGTATAACTCTTTTTAATAATAACATCTAGGATAGATATTTCAGCCCAAAAACATTTTTTTTTTTGATACAGAACAAATTCTGTTTGAGAATCAACTGTTTTGAACAGTTTTTTTTTTAAATATATAGCACCGACACTCAATCCATATTGATATGAAATATTTGAAATTTGAATATTTCTATAGTGCATAATTCCATAACCTTAAGTCTATAGGGACATGTCAAATACTACCAGGTACTCGTTTATATATACAATGGAAGATATTATATATAATGAATGGGCATCACAGTATATATATATATTTTGCAGCACACTTAATAAGCATGTGACATGTCCCTGTAACCCACATCTAATTATAGGTAAGTAGTGGGATTATTAGTGGAAGCCAATATCAACACATCCAACTAATACAGTACTTTAAAACAAGAGCCCCATGGGCCTAACAGGTCACCTGAGTTGTAATGCAATTGTTATTTGTTGTTGTGATATGTCAAAAATAAAAATTACATATATATATATGTATAGCAGGGAATTTTGCCCCTCACCAGGGAGGAATTAGTACCCAAGGGGTTGTGAAATTCACATTTTGATTAAGCACATCAGGATATTTCCATCCATGAGAAGGTTTTTTAACATATCTGGATCTGGAAGTAGACAATTATTGTTTGAGCTATTTTGGCCCCTTTTGGCTCCGCCCCTCAGGCCCTTAGCGTCCACATGATCACATCATGTAAATGTATCCCCTCCCCAAGAGTAAAAGGGCGACAATTGATAAAAAAAACCTTAAGATATACACCTCATATACATCAGATATACACCTTCTAAACATCAGGTATATACCTTCTATACATCATGTATACACCTCCTATAGGTCAGGTATACACCTTCCATGCATCAGGTATATATACCTTCTATACATCATGTATACACCTCCTATAGGTCAGGTATACACCTTCCATGCATCAGGTATATATACCTTCTATACATCAGGTATACACCTCCTATAGGTCAGGTATATATATACACCTTCCATGCATCAGGTATATATATACCTTCTATACATCAGATTACACCTATACATCAAGTACATCTTGTATGCATGCACATATACATGAGGTATATGTAAGGTCCATATTCTCTGTAGGTAAGGTACCTCATCTTTATAATAGTTGTCTGATATTGGTTCATATTGATTGCATGCACAGGAAATATAACATGTTTGCTTGTGCTGGAGTTTCCCATTTATGTTCCCTTATTGTGGCCTCTCAAGAACAAGAAGCACAGGCACATTATTAATAGCTCACCTGGAATAATATTTTTCATTAAAAGTTGTTGATTACCTCTTACCATACAGGAAATATCAGCTTGGGGATCTCAACAATTTCCATGTTATGACTGAAGGAGTAAGTCCTCAGGGATGGGGTGGGCTCCATTAGGGACTATCTTGGTATCATGAGTGTTTTTCCTCTGCATGCCCAGCAGCATTTGGATGGGATCTTTACTGATTTCATGTAAAATTTGGGGACTATAAGCCCCTTGTGGCAGGGCAGGACCCTGGCGCCAATCATGTAAGCATGGATGTATTCAGATGGTTACATGGTGGGGGATCTTAATTATCTTTACACCCAAACTTCCTCTATTGGCACCCAAATGCTCTGGCCCAGTGACTGATTTGCCTCTGTTTTTTTCAGACCTGAGATATGCTACAATTACAGGTTTTTGAAGATGAAATGTCTTATTTTCCTCTTTACCGGAAATATACCATGTATATACTTTGTATCATGTACATTGTATCTTCTGGAAAATGAGTCAATACACTATATATAATAGAGATGATAAATACAGGTACCTTATGCAATGAGGCTGTATTATAGAGGATACCCTTACTAAATAAATAAGGACTTTTTATGTACCCTGTATACCACTCTCTATATACCATTCTTTATATACTCTGTAAACCACTTCTTATTTACCCTGTTTACTAGTTTGTATAATCTGTATACAAATCATTATATAACCTTCTCAATATTTCTTTATAAAGATATCTTTGTTGTGTTTTATAATAAACAAGAGGCACTGAGTTAGGACAAGTCTTTCTAACAAAAGTGTATCCAAGTTTTGATGCTCAGCAATATATTATATATATATATATTACTACATCCAGGTATAACACATGTAGTTACTACTACTGACAGGTATTACACATGTATATATTATCACAGATAGGTATTACACATGTAGTTACTACTACAGACAGGTATTACACATGTATATATTATCACAGATAGGTATTACACATGTAATTACAACTACAGACAGGTACTACACATGCATATACTATCACAGATAGGTATTACACATAAATACTACTACAGACAGGTATTAAACATGTACTACTACATACATGTATTACACATGAATATACTATCACAGACAGGTATTGCACATGTATTTACTACCACAGACAGATCATACACATGCATTTACTATCACAGACAGGTATTACACATGTATATACTATCACAGACAGGTAATACACATGTAATTACTACTATAGACAGTTATTACACATGCATATATTATCACAGACAGGTATTACACATGTATATACTATCACAGACAGCTAGATATTACACATGTATATACTATCAAACACAGGTATTACATATGTATTCTATCACAGACAGGTATTACACATGTATACTATCACATACAGGTGTTAAGAGTGAAATAATGACCTGAAAGTCAAGTGGTAAATTAATTGCTGTTTCAGTTATCTTTCAATTATAGGCTGTCTTGTTACCCAGGGCAGGAAGAGAACAATTGTGCAGCTGTCAGGGCACTTGGCTCGGTGGCCGTTTACATATGTCAGATAAGGTTAATTGATGACCTCTACGGACAAAGGGAGACACAACTTTATTTCACGCCTATTCTCATCTGGTTATTGTTTAGTTAATTAATCGCATGTAAAGGTATATTGAGAGTATCCTGTATGTAACAAGGCAGTTCCATTGTAAGCCTCTGAGCTAGGCACACGTCTACACTTACCTTCAAGTCTAATGCAAAATAATACCACACGATTGGAGTTTATTGTGTGTACTACAGTATCCGGGAATCTGGGGGTAACAACAGGTATAACACATGTAAATATACTATCACAGACAGCTAGGTATTACACATGTATATATACTGCAACAGAGAGGTATGACACATGTATATACTATCACACACAGGTATAACACAAGTGTATACTATCACAGAGAGATATTACACATGTATATACTACCACAGAGGGGTATTACACATGTGTATTTATACATTTTACAATAATTTTCCATTACATTTACCCTATACATGTTTTGTACATACATTTATATATTCATGTTTCACTATTGACAGTAATACAGATTGATAATTGATTGCCTATCACTGTATATATGGACAGGCATTCTGACCCAATTGCAACACTATTTAAATAGATGAAATATAGTGATACATGTTACATTATTAACAGAAAAAGGTATAGGTATTATTTTAATTTCAATGAGAGGGTGAATATATTTTAGGGCTTCAACTATACTTAATAGTGCTTTACCTGGAATTGAGGATTATACACATTTTTAATGATTTGCTACATGAATTATGTTGTTAAACAAATAGGTATATATCATATATATATCCTAGACCGAATAGTATTGCTAAATGTGCATCAAACAAATAATATGCTGGGAGCGCTGGATCATGATGTGGAGATAACTTTGAAAAGAACCTGAGGAGTTCCTTGAGTTAGCCTCAATGTCATTTTTTTCAGTTACTATTATTTTGACAGCCTGACAGGTAGGTTAGATTTCTGATAAGATAAATATGTTTCATCATGAATTTCATATTTAAATATTTATAAAGTACATGATGTTACCATGCATGTATCTGGCTTGTGCCTTTTTGGTCACACATAAAGATGAATCTACACAACTAGAACCAATCTGATGATGAATGTGTATTACTTGTCTACAATACATGTGATATAACTTTTTTTCTGTGATAGTAAATATATATGTATGTAAACAACCTGAATCAATTAATAAAAGTTCCCCATAATGTATGTGAAAGTTAAGATAATTAATTGTTTCAGTTTACAACCAGTCTGAAGCAATCAATATATTTTCTTACATGTCTGTGATAGTTAACACAAGTTTATGACTAACCTGAAACAGTAATTAAAAATTGATAACCTACTTGTGAAAGCACATACTTAGATAACATAATTCCGTGGTGATAGTAATACAAGTTGTATAGCCAATCTGAAACAATAAATAAATGTCCATAACCTAAAGTAAATTTGTTGTTTTAAATTCCTGTGAATTGCATGTGTAATATTTGTGAAAATTGGTGTAATATGTCTGCGATAATATAAACATTTAATCCACATACATTTATTGTTAAAAAGAGTTATAAGTAATTTTACAAGCATTGTTTTAAGTGTTTGAATTCAGGAACCCGTTATTGTAGACCTGTGTAGTAATTCAATTTAATTAAATTACTGAAAATAAAATCAAATCAGGGAAAACAATTTAAAGATCTAAACATTTTAATGACTAAACAGTAAGTTATACATGCAGGAAATATTTTCTTTCCGTTGTGAAATACATAGTAATAACCCTTTCTCCACCACTTCACCTATATACCTCCTATTTCTTTTTTAAAATAATATAAATCCCGCTACAACTAGTCGTATATTTGTTGACACTGAACTTCTACTTTCACTTTCACATACTTCATTTCCGGTTAAAAAAAGAAGCAATTATGCGGCTACCGATTAACTGCTTTACCATGCACAGCTGCCGTTTGACGGACTCCTCTGTGTGTGACTCGGAGCGCAGTGACGGGCAAGCTAAATTCTGATTGGCTCCTACTCTCCCAGGTGAAAACCCCACATAATTTACCGTATTTACCCAACTGTGATACGTCACTCTGGACTAAGCTATGTCACCTCGAGCTCATATTTCTAGAGAACTGGCTCCTAATAAGGTAAGTAGTACATGCACAAGTCGAACGCATGATAGAAACGCGACTGGCTTTTTCCCTCTCAGAATATACCCAGTCAAATACACTGTTATGACGCTTAGGAAATAGTGAAATAGAATAGAAGAAATGTCCCGGACAAACTTCTCGGACGGACGGAGTGCAGACCTACAGTCCCCCCCGGTTAACATATCAAACCAAAAGGAGGAATTTTACAAAGGTTTTGGATAATTCATAACAAAAACATCGGAGCTGATTATCTAACCGGTTATTAGCAGCCTTATTCACCGACAGAAAAGAGTTAGGGATGACATTTTCGTGTTTGTTTCATAGATATAAAGTGAAATATAGTTATTGTTTAGTTTTAATTAATCATCGCGCAATTTATATTAGAAGTAATGGGAGGCCAAACATAAAAAGGAGGGCTGTGTTAAATATTCCCCAAATCTATGGAAAATTAGTATTCTTCTTTCGAACGGATATATTGAGATTTTTCAGGACGGTTGAATTCTTTACCGCCAGATAACCTGTGTATTCATACACCTGAGAGCACTCCCGGTCTATATCCATGACGTTATCTAACGACAATTGTATCCGCCAGGAGTTCGCAGTGACTGTAGAGTTTGCACGCACAGTACTAAAGGCGGGATGACCAACTGACATTTTTGGGTCTCCTGCAATGTGCTCCATCAGCCAACTTTTGAAATTCCTTTTTGGTTGAAGCCCCAAAAATTTAAATATTCGAATAGAAGTTTCTAAAGGTCTCTGTGCTATCTGTTCGTATAGCACTGTTTTAATTCTGTTAGGATATTTGACCTTCAGTGATTGGCCTATACTTATGTCTCTGTGATACCTATCACACACGGCCCGGGCTATTTGAGACATTTTTTTCTTATTGTATTGAAAATACGGTATGGTTTTCCTTCTGGAATTGATCATCCCTCGTGGATCTCGTAGTAAGTGTGCCACCTTCAGGTTAGGAATATTCTCCATTAATTCTTGTACCACGTCCATAGACAATCGGATGGTTTTAATTATCCGAACCGCTGATGAACATAACGATATCACTTTAGAAACACACTTTTCCGGCTCGGCTTCATGAGCACACAATTGAAACCACGTGTTTGATTTTTGGCTTCTTGTAAATTTCAAATCCAGTTTCTGTGAATCACAGTTGAAAAACTTCTTGATGTTGTCTATTATGAAGCGGTATTTATTCTCCAAAGTATTTCTGTAAATAAATAAAAAGGAGAAAATTTATTCCTAAAATTGTTATGTGTAAATATCCATTGCAGACATCTTTATAGCAGGTTAACTGTTTACAAGATTCTTAGTATAAACCATGTTTTATTTCGTAAATTTGCAATTTCAATATACAGGACATTCAATTATAACAAACATGAAATAGGATCCAGCAACAAGTTATTAAACTTATATAAATCTGTTTCCTTAGCAGAAATAATAATAGATACCAGAGACTTGGAGTAGAAGAAAGAGCAGATGAAAAAGGAAGTGAAGAAAGAATAGCATTTGCCAATGTACTAAACGTTAACGTATGTAAATGTCACTGATGTCATAACGGATATATATGCTGTGTACTACTACAAAGATGCTACGAAAATACCAATAGCATATGGCACAACTGATATGGGGAAAAACCCACGCGCGCGCACAACCACACACCCTCACACACAAAACCGAGGTTTATATGAGTGAAAAATTGGATGTATGAATTAAATAGGTAAAACACGTTTTGATTTAATAATAATATTTTGAACACAGTTAAATATAATTCGATTTTGGGCAGGTGAAATATTGTTTTCCCAAACAAGAGGGTTTCTAGTGAGGTATGATTTTGTATTGGCCCGACACATGTTTGTCTAATGTGTTCATAGTTACAACAAGATAATAGATACTGATCGTTTGTTTCGTTTGCCTCACGGCAGGAACAGAGTGGACTGCTTACTAAATTTTTATGAAAACGATGTCCGTTAAGTGAACTACATTTCAATCTGAGCCTGGCATGGTATATTTGGCCTCTTTTTGTAGTAAGTGTCTGTCAAGATGTAGCTTTATATTTTTTATGGATGCGTCGTTCCGTATGTCTTCAGGGAGGTCATTCCATAGATTGACAGAAGCAGATAGGAAAGATTTTTGATATATGTTTGTTCTACAACGTACAGGTCTAAATCTATTTGCGTCTCTAGTGTTATGTTGGTGGATGTAAGAATGTCGTTCTGAGAGAATGTTTCTAAGATATTGTGGGTTAATGTTGTGTATTAGTTTGTGAAATTGTATGATTTTGTGGTGTTTCCGCCTACAAGAAAGTGTTTGCCATCCTGTTTCTTTGTTAAGGTTTGCTTGACTAGTGAGCTTGATGCCTCCTGTAATGATGCGTGCAGCTTCAAGTTGTATATTTTCCATCTTTTGTGAATGTAGGTTGGTCAAATTGTCCCAAACAATATCTCCATACTCTAATATCGGTCTTATAAAGGTAAAATACATACGTTGTAGTGTTTGGCGATCGACATTATATTTTAGTTTTCTGAGTAAATTCGAATTCAATTTAGCAGATGCCTTTTTAACAATATATTCAATATGGTATTACATGAGAAAAATACACCTTAGTGTTTATGTGCATTCACGTCGTGTAATAGATTATCATTCATTGTCAAAGGAGGATGGACTGTTTTTTTCCTTTTTTTTTTTACTAACAATCAAAGTTTCTGTTATTAAAGGGTTAAAATTAACGAGCCATTTTTTGGACCAATTAAATATTTTTCCCAAGTCCCTAATCAAAACATCACCACTATCTGTGGGTAAATCAACTGTAGTATATAAAGATGTATCGTCGGCAAATAACTTAATAATTGATTGAACATTGTCGGCTATGTCATTAATAAAAACTAGAAATAGTAGTGGTCCTAATATAGAGCCTTGTGGGACGCCTGCATTGACTCTTTTCGAAGACGAATACTTATCATTGATGGCAACTCGTTGCTTACGATCCGAAAGATAGTTTGAAAACCATGACAACAATTTACCAATAATTCCAAAACTGCGTAGTTTGGTTAAGAGACGACGGTGCCAAACACGGTCAAAAGCCTTACTAATGTCGCAAAAGATCAATCTTATTTCTTTTCCGTTGTGTAATGCATTGTCTATGTCATTGGATATACTTAGAAGTTGATTTATAGGAGAGTTTCCAGGTCTGAACCAGGACTGACTAGAAGATAACAATCGATAACGAAGGAAGAAATTATAGATATGTTTGTATACGCATCTTTCCATTAATTTACCAAGCATAGATAAAAGAGATATAGGTCGATATTTTGTCCTATCATCCTTTTTGTATACAGGAGAAACATTTGCTTTTTTCCATTCATTTGGAAATATTGATTTCGATAATGAGAGATTGAATATAGTATGGAGCGGAAAGCACAAAATATCAACAACTTCCATTTAATAAGCGAAGATTAATCAAATCAGGACCAATAGCTTCTGAACAATTAAGACAGCGAATGTTATCCACAATTCTTCCAGTGTGATCAAAATATTGTACAAGTTATATTCAGTGACATTTGGAATGGTAGGTAATTCGGTTGCGGTTTCGTCAATATTAGATTGCATACAAAGAATAATCATTAAAAGCGTTAGCTTTCAAAGTATCAAAATTTCACCATCGACAATAACTAAAGGTATACAACTTTTCTTTTCAGAATTCGACATAAAGCTGTTAACTGTTTTCCATCAAGATTTCCCACTCGCTGAAGAGTTTCTCAAATTTTCACAAAGTTTATTGAAATATTTGGTCTTAGCCTGACGTATAGCTTTCACACATTTATTACGACTTTTCTAAATTTTGTCCATTGACTGACAGTACCTGTCTGCTTAGCTTTACGATGATGATATTTTCTTTTACGTATAAGTTTTCTAATAGTGTTTGCCATCCAAGGCTTGAAAGTTTCTCACGTAAAAGTGCAGTTTCCATGTGCAAATAGCCATATGTGTCTCGAAAAGGACGAATGTTTTGGTTTAATAATATGAAGACAGCCATAGACCGGACAATGATAACGAATCGGTGGATCAAGGAAACTTTCACCAACCAAAGAATTTTCAACAATGTCCGTATTACTAATGCATATGATATCACGTAGAGAAGATGATGATTCTGTATAACAAGTTTGTTCCGTAATAATCTGGGATAGCCCATAATTTTCTAGTAGTTTGTTTAAATGGGAGGTGGGTAGTTTTGACTCAACACATTTACATTTAAATCGCCTGTATTTATGATATCAGAGACCCCAGTACTAAATGCAAGATCTATGAAATGAGATCTATGAGCCCATGAAGAAACGGGTGAGTTCGGGGGTCTATAAAATGTACCGTACACAACTGATTTGTTTGCTATGAAAATTTCTACCCATACACATTCAATAGTGGGTATTTTAAAATCTACTCCTCCTTTCAACCGATATATTATCCTTAACATTCACAGCTATGTCCCCACCTGACTTATCCTGCCTACAGTAGCAAAAAGGTGCAAAGAAGCCCGGAAAATTCAAATCATCATTTAAATCATCCGAACATAACACCTTTGGTTTCAAGCTTTGAACATTTAGATGCATAAAAGAGTACTTAGATTTGCCAAAAAATGAACTTAGGTCATTGGATGTTAATGAAGAAATATCAGAGTCGGAAGATGAGAGCGGGTCAGGATTTGTTTCGAAATCACCTGAGAGATATAAGGATAGATATAAGGAAGTAAAAGTACTGTCAAACTTATTGCACTTAAAACTGTAAACGAATTACCATGTGCACACGTCACGTGTGCTTCTGGATTGGACTCCATGTCTGGGTATAAACTATACATGTTTAAGAGCACAATCATTGGTAACGAGTTTAGACCAGTCATCATGAATAAATTGATGCAAATAACATCTAAAATAGACAGATAACGGGTCTTTTTGCTATTGGTACGCTGATTAAACAAACCAATCCGTGCACGGTATAAACCTAGACTGAGCAGCATGTCAAGTCACTCCTGACCAACTACTAATTGGTGTAATTTCTCGCGCACGGATAGTGGTCATCATCATAGCTGAGGTTGCAGCAGTACACAGCATAATATACATGGTATATGACAAAAGATTGAAGTAAGTTGTTTGCATAATACACACAGGTTCGTAAAGCAAATATTCAGAGAACATAAGTGAAAAAGAGGATAGGAATCGATGACAGGAGTTAAGTGAGAAAACATACATGTTAGAACTTGGGAAGGTAAAGAGATGTAGAATTTGGTAATAAGTGCACATATGAGATTTCCGTGCGACAATTTTCAATCGGCACGAGACAAATTGGTACTGGAAAAATGTAAAGGAACTGTATCAATTTGACACGTGTAGAACAAGTATTAGTAGCGACTGTGACACTGTGGTTTCGATTTTTTTGAAAAATAAACATAAAATAACCATTCGATGCAAAGAGTAGCTTATACGCATGCCTATTTCTAAGCATATTTGATTTTATGTCTTAACATTCAAGACAGCGTTACCTGTGCAAGGAAAAACGTGCTTGCAATATATGTACATGATACAGAGAATAAAATGAGATAGTAATGAATAGTTCGTTTGAAAAAATTGAACCAAAGCCGTATATATGGTTTACAGTTAATTCGACGTCGGTTTACAGTTAATTCGATGTCCAGAGACACTTAGGGGAGATAATTCTTTACACTAACTTGCATTATTATATTGGAGCTCTGACCACCTTGGCTAGTAATACTAGCTAGACTCAATACTCTTTCATCTTCACAATGTCTCTAAATCACCAAACCAACACCAGCATCAAGAACACTCGGTAGCAAACAGGAAACCCGAACTAGGTATCAGACTGCACTAGATGGTGGTCAGAGTAACAGAATTTGGACTGATTAATAGTGTAAAATAGAAAAGCATCTACTATAGTTACAAACGACCTGCACATATACAGAACGGGTGGTATATAAACTAAATTCATGTACAATACTATAGATAGAACAACGAGACATAAAGATAACTATCATCGACATCTACGTGGTATGTTTACAATTACAACTACGGGGTATGGATATAGATACATCTACAGACACTCTGTATAGAGATATATACATGTACACCCACGTGGTATAGCTATAGATACATCTACAGACATTCTATAAAGTGATACATACATGAACAACCACGTGGTATAGCTATAGATACATCTAAAGACACTCTGTATAGAGATACATACATGTACAACCACGTGGTATAGCTATAGAGACATCTACAGACACTCTGTATAGAGATATATACATATACACCCACGTGGTATAGCTATAGATACAGCTACAGACATTCTATAAAGTGACACATACATGAACAACCACGTGGGATAGCTATAGATACATCTAAAGACACTCTGTACAGAGATACATACATGTACAACTACGGGGTATAGCTATAGATACATCTACATAATTCTATAAAGTGATACATACATGGACAACCACGCGGTATAAAGTTAAATACATGTACAACCACGCGGTATAAAGTTAAATATATGTACAACTACGCAGCGAGGAGATAAATATATGTACAACTACGCAGCAAGGAGATAAATATATGTACAACTACGAAGTGTGAGGATAAATACATGTAAATACAAGGTTCTTAATCTATGTCTAATACAGAAATCATTTGAATAAAGACTAACCATTTCAAACAATACAAACAATATCAAGGGAATACCGACGCGTCAACACAACCATAATTTGAACTAAAAATCGGAATAAGGACAATTTTGCAGACCCTTGAAAAAGTACAAGGATAATATCACTAGATGTTAACGGTTAAACGTTTTCTGCTAAGTATTTGAATTATATCTAATTAAATGCAGAATGCAAATAATCTATTAAATTAGAAAAGCTAAATATCTGAATGCAATATATAAATTGAAGTTCATTTAAACTACATTTAATTAGATAAAGTACAAACAGTGTATTTGAATAAAACTTTTAATAACATCTAGCGGAGCTGTTGTTGACAGTCAGTTCTCATTGTTTCAACGTTGCCGTTTCAACTCAATGGCCTCATAGATTCCAATGGCATAGCGACGTCCGAAAGGTGAAAGGTTTGGACTCAGAATATTTCAGCTTTAAGTGCAATGTGATATTAATAGAATCTTTCACCCCCTTGGGGGTGAGCTAGGGGTATCTCAACCCGAGGGGGAAGATTCTTAAGAATCTTTCCCAAAGGGTTGAGATTCCTCTATCTTACCCACAAAGTAGTGAATGATTCTTTTTCTCTTACCCTGTTCTCCCAATGTGTATCATATACACAATGTAATGATAACGTAAAATGCTAAATTCAGGGTTGACGTGACGTCATTGTATTGTTGAAGTGACGTCATACCATTGTTATGAATAGGGGAATCCCCCCGTCTCAACCCTAGGGCGAGACAAGGAAATCTCACACCGGTAAAAGTGCAGATGCACCTGTCCAGGGTCGGAGAAAGTGTTGTCTTGGCGAATATTTGAAACAGATCTTGAGTTCGTTTCCATTTCTTATGAAATTTATGCAGACGGTCTCCATTGTTTGATACTGAGAAAAACACAGCAAAAAGTAAGTACAAAGACTTCCCAAAATTTAATTTTTAAAAAAATGAGAAAAGAATTTTCTATTTACCCAGTGAACATTCAGAAACGTTAGTTATCATAACGTCTTATATCAATCGTGAAATCAGCAAGACCTGGTGAAATAATCAGTTTTTTTGTAATCAAGAACTAAGGGGTAGGAGAAACCTTAAATGCTTTTCTGATATCAAAATATATTTTAGAAACGTTTTACTTCCATAATTAGAAAATAAACTATTTATCAATTGTGCAAACATTCATAGGTTTTCTGATAGCACATTTGGAAAATATTGTATACAATTTGTTCTGCCTAAGATCAAAATGATCAATTTCACCAATTATCGCATCTTACGAAAAGTATCTATATCTTGGTATTTTAACTTACCTACATTTACCGTTGGAGGTGTTGCACGAACCACGATCACGGGTTAAATAATAACCTTTTTCCATGTATCGCCTAAGTGGTTCATACGAGTAAAGTACACTAGGCAACTGTTGTACTATATCTCCTAGAAACGTAGATCCCGACCGCATATACGTCATCAGTAATACAACCGGCACATCTGTAAGAAATATAGCATTTAGATATATTACTACATGTATTGGACATAACAATAACCTGGCAGACTTCGTATAGTTTTTTCTTTGATTTCCTAAAATTGATTTTCGCTATTATATAGAAGTTTGAACATAATTTGTAGATGTGTAATCTAATAACAAAAAAGTGGTATTAACTTGAAATTTCTTAGGGCCCTTTTTTGTCATCGTTATTGTCTGATGGCTTCCGTTTTGGAAAACGCGAAAGGTAGTGTATGACTATGTGTTATGAGCTGTATATATAAAAAAGAAGTTATACTGTTTTTTTAGACCGCATGTCTGAGATTTTGATTAATCAGAGAGTGGACATTGTCTGTGATGTTATTTTATCAGGGAGAGGACATTGTCTGTGATATTGTTTTATTACAGAGGACATTGTCTGTGATGTTGTTTTATCACAAAGATGGACATTGTCTGTGATGGTGTTTCATGAGAGAGAAGACATTGTCTGTGATGTTAGTTTATTACAGAATACATTGTCTGTGATGTTATTTCTGAACATTTTCTTCAGGTTGGTAAGGATTATGAAGAGTTCTTTTTACGCAACCAATTTTGTTTTAATGTAGCGTTACCTTCATCAGAGAAATGACCAATGAAGCGTATACACACAAAGGTGTAAAATGTGTACGAGTTGTCAAATTGTTTAATTACAGAGGGCATTGTCTGTGATGATGTTTTATAAAACAAGAAGGCATCGTCTGTGATGATGTTTTATTACAAAGGACATTGTCTGTGATGTTGTTTAATTACAGAGGACATTGTCTGTGATATTGTTCCATCTTTTCAGGTATTTTGACATTTTCATCTAAAGAATATTTAAAAGATCGAATGATAAAAAAGACAAACAACTGATGCTCGTATCAGATGACTAGGTAAGGAAATCTAGCATGAATTTAGTTATGTTATATTAACGCGATTCTCTGGACATAAGTTATAACTTTACCATCGTTTGATTTAGTCACAAGTACAGCTAGTTACAGGTTTGGGCAGTGGGTAGGGGATCCTTATACAAAAGTTTTGAAAGTAAAGTTATACAAAGGCAAAGCGAAAAGGAAAAAAAGCGAAGGACAAAGAGGATCAATTTTGTCTTTATCCCCTATATAACTGGGGTCGTTTGGTCAATATTGATTTCGACATACTCTGCAGCAAAATTATGGTTGAATATGATATACAATGTTATACACTCCATCTTAGTCCAAATAACCAGACATGCTTTTCAACAGATTTACCTTTTAGTTCCTTGGCAGTATCCTGGCTTTTCTGGAAATCTGCTGCTTTTTGTATCTTGGCAGTGCGTTCACGTGAGTTGTTCTCATATTCAATAGGTCCCCTCATTTTTTGTTTTATTTTCACAGGGATCTTCGTAGTCCAGTCTAAAAACAAAAATATTTTAAAGATGAACAAAGATCCTAATAGGATATTGGTGCCAACCACCAAAGGATCTTTATCAGTTCTTTAAAAGCAATCTTTTACCTTATTTGTTCTTCATCTTAATTTTCAGGTACTTTTACCCCGTCTGTATGAAATCCTAAATTGGAATCTTGTACATTAACTTATATCTCGTAATGTCATATGTAATTTGCCCCTATTACAAAAGCTATGGTATTAGAATTAGTTGATTAACCATACGAGAAATGCTACACACTTGTAATTCCTACATGATCAGAAGTGCTGTCAAGGATGGATGCATTCTCATTACGGCCAGGGGTATTTGAACAAGGGACCATGGGGATATACATTTAAAATAGTGATAACAAAATTGAACTGTCAAAAGTCAAGAGTGCTGTTCAGTGGCCATCCTGGGTTTCCTATCATCTGCTGATGATGGTGAGCTAAAGGGGTGGGGTGGGGATGCGGGATGTCATGACATAATATGATTGAAGCCGTTTCGATTTTCTTTTAATTCATCGGGTTATGAAAGCTTAAAAACTTTATAAACCCTGAAAGCAAATTCCTACAATATAAGCAAATAATTACTGTGTCTTATTGATTAGTTCCAGATATTTATGTTTCTTGTATTACTCCATATCACATTAGTATATATACTAAAATCAGTCTGATTTAAAAAAAAACATGAATTCAATCGTTAGTCATATTTTATTGATTTAATTTAATTTTCTAAATTTAATTTTATTTACTTTCATGATCTGTTATATCATTTGAATAAAATGCAAAAGTCCCAAAAACAGATTACCGAGGAACAACTGCATGTACAGGAGTAACCTTTGAATAGCCCCCCTCAGTAAAATCTATGTCTTCATTCAAACAGATATTAATTAAACCAGAATAATGACATTCTTTTTATTCTTTACGATTTTAGATTGCATTTACAACCATCAAACATACCGTATCATAAGATTTGCTCACATCACAGAACACGAAGCGAACTAAACTAAATTGATGTTTGGAAATGATTCTTCATTCCATAAGGTAGTCACATTAGTTATTTCCCCCATTAATTCTACTAAAGCGAGATGTAATTGATATTGGTTTATAGTTTTTGCTGTCATTCTGTAATCTTTACTCTAAAACATAATTAGAACTCAAAATCAATAAAATTAGGGCAAAATGTGAGCAAAGAATGATTTACATGGAGACACCTGAAAAAGTACCAGAGAAATAAGACCAGGTGTACCGAAAGGAAAATCGTCTTCTGCTTCATTAATAAAATCCGCCATGTGAATCTAGGTCAAATCCAAATGATGTCCTAGCCTCACATCGTGGAACTCGGAAAGTGAATACGAAACCACAAAACACTCCAATGAGAATGATAAGAAATATTGACCTTTTTATCACACAGAGGAATAGAGAAGTATTTCTCCGCGAGATCCTGATGGCAACCATAGTCATAGTCTTCATCAACCTGCATCTTTGGCAACCCTGTGTTATAAGTTTGTCCGTCAGGAGTCGACATCTATCACGAAATCGTGATATTCGGAGCCAGCTCTTGAGTACCGAATTAACTGCGACATATAAACACCGTAGTTAGGGTTAGTAGGGATGTTGCTATCAAGAAAGGGGAAATTTAGGATCAGAAATTTATAATCGTCATGCTTATCATACAAATTAGTAGTAAGCCGTCCGTGTTTGTCGTGTTGTAAGAATAGATCGAGAAAAGCAGCTGAAGTAGATAAGTCTGTGGTGTCTGCGATCGATGTAGTCAATGCATTTCTTTCTTGTTATTCAAAGAGAGCACATCGTCGATATATTTGAATGTGAAATTGAAGGACTTGACTAGGCTTTTTACCCGTCCTTATAAGCTCGTCCACAAATTCAGCTTCAAATCAAAACGGAACCAAGGAGGTCAGAATAGGGACTCAGTTTATTCCATTGCAAATGCCAACAGCCTGCTGGAAAGTCTTGCTACCGAATTCAAAATTTTAGAGAAAATGAATTTCTGGTATCGTCTCTCCTATGCAAGATGGAATTTGGCATTCAGAATATCCTTAACAGGTCTAATACATCTTGTTCTAATATAACTAAGGATAGTGTCTACTCTGTCTGCTCTACAATTGTAGGTCTGGTGAGGATGTTGGATGTTGTAGACAAAAACAATTTTTTAGTTATAATAGTTACAGCTTTGGTATCAGAAGGGTGTTGAAAACCTATCGATCCATCACGTAGTTAGATATGATTACTTTTTCATTATTTTAATTATAAACAGACTAAGAAATTTTTCTACAATTTATCAGAACTAATTGACAGGTTTGCTCGAGTACCAGAACCCTTATGACCTCATATTCTGTATGGTTTCCGTCGCAGAAAAATTCTAAAGTGTTTGGATAGTTGTATGTTGAATTAGAAATGTATATTCCTCGACTGATACAATTTTTGTAGGCTATATAATATACAGCAGGAGGAAGTTTCCATTTCAAAATATTTGATCCATCTTCAGTAAGTTAATCTCGTATCTTGTTAATAACAGTTTAGTAAGACAGGTATTAGGGAAATAAAAAATAAAAATTGTGTCACGTTTGCTTTGATGTTGCCAACACGGAATTGGTTTTCCATTGAGCGTGTCTTACCATATGCCTTCATTTTAAATCAAATTCCTGCTTTATTCCCTGGTGTGCATGTACAATATATGTAGACTGAGGCTTAAATCGAAGCTGAACAAAATCCGCATTGACAATTAGCGTACTGTGCTCTGATTGGTTTTACGGTTTCTGCACTATAACTTTCTCAAATATGACCGGGTTCTGAAGAAACATGCATTTAACTTATTAGCATACAACTATCTTATTGGTCGACGGTTTCCTCACAATAACTTAGTGAAATGTGATAGGATTCAGATAAGGTCAATAAGTATACTTTGCCTAATAGCGAAATCTGCCAGTAATTAACAAACAATACAAATGTTTTGGGCTTTCATGGTATAAGATGAATCGAGTATTGGCAAAAAAGGTAAGTTTCAGGTAATAAATTACAAATGTTGCTTCTTCTCTTTACATTTCCACAATAACATACATTAAGATACAATTATGCATCAGAGGGAGTTTAGTATGTCAGGTTTGCATGGGACAGTCGTTTATTGGTCAGCCCTGTGGTACTTTTTATCTCACTCGTACGACCTTTTATCTCGTTCGTACGACTTATTAACTCGTTCGTACGACTTTTATATCGTTCGTACGACTTTTTATATTGTTCGTACGACTTTTTATATCGTTCGTACGACTTTTTGTCTCGTTCGTAGGACTTATTTACTCGTTTGTACGACTTAATATTTCTTCATTCCTTAATTGGCACGAATAAGCTTTCGTAATATTGTATATAATTATGATTTCGCTCTATCGGTTTTGTAAAAATATGCATGTGCCCATTGTCTTTAATTCGCGATTCTTGCTTATTTAGTATTACATATTATACTTCTTCTTCTTCAGGAAATTATCAAGTCATTAGTCAAATTCCTGATTCCCTTTTTATTCAAAATCACAAAATAACGCTTTTTATATGATTAAGTACAAAAACAATACTACAAATGAGATTGTTAGGATACGTGGTGTTTACTTTGTTTTGTAATCATACATATTATTATATAAAGATTCGCGATCTTATTGGAGGGCAAACGGAACTTGAGATGATTACATTGAGGAAGAAATAGAATGGAGATCGCTGTCAATTTAATGAACAGTGTTTATTTTGTTCGTTTAATTTAAAATATAAATAAATGAATATTAAGCACAATGAAATACAAGGTTACCGCGAGCGGTATATAATACGCCCGTCACACATTGAATGAGCAGTTGTTTGTATGATTGAAATATATGAAGTATTTGTGAGTAATTGATATTAAAAGAGAAATCATTCAACATAACTGGTAGATCAATGAGTGCAATACAACATCATGGAACGCATGCATCGCATTAATGAAACCAAGGG
>NW_018408301.1:47025-65121 GCF_002113885.1 Mizuhopecten yessoensis
GCCCGCCCGCTCACGTGATAACATAATACGTCCCCGTCTTCGACGGGCGTATAAAAACACTTATGTTGGTAACTGCTTGTAAATGACAGAACTGTACTGTTTTTCGTTGTTTCTTTTAACACTTTTATCTCAAATATGATTATGTGTCATATGTAACATAAGTAAATCTGACACGTCTGACGGCGAGGTTTTTAAAATGCCATACAAAAAACTTTATACAAAAAAAATCAATCAGGAATAATATTTCTTCGATAAGATCAAGAAAAGAGATAAATGACACTATGGTATACAGGTTTGCAGTAGTTTATTAAAAAACCTAAATTAATTAGAACTGTATGCAATGATAAATGAAAACATGTAGGAATACCAAGAAACGTTCACAATTACCTGGACATAGGTATATCAAATAAACATAAGCTGTTTTATTAAGTTTGTCAAACTGTGTACATTAACATCTTAATAAATATGTCGAAAAAACAATAAGAGATTACTGAAGTGTCAACAAAATTAATATTCAAAGTCGGCGAAACTAAGGCAAAATATAAACAAAAGAAATTTGTGTATGGACAATCCTGAAATCCTGAAATAAGGAAAAATGACAACACGACAACAGAATATGTTTAAATAAGCATAATTAAAGTGTTTACTTACAGTAACATATCAGCACGGCTATAAGCGTCAGTCCAAGTATGCACTTCTTCCAACATCCTACTGGATGTTCCATATCTAACGTGTTTGTAGTTAGTTAGTTTCAGGTATTACGCTCTTGGGGTGACACAAAACACATAACATAAAGACTACTCTTCGTTTTTTTAACTCCATGAACGCGTATTTGTATGTATGACTGGTTCTTTTACTAATTCATACTCTCCTTTTTTAAATCATAACGTTTCACTTAGATCTACACAATAAAGTGTCTGGACGATAACGTTACCACAAGTCTATAACTACACCTAACTTATTTGGATTACTTCCCCTTGATACCAACTTAAGAACTAGACAAATATCAAAATTGACAAATTGTATCGACGATTGTTCTGCTTAACACCTTTACTGGATACCGTCCGATACCTTGTATTCAGAACTTAACTCTACTCATTTCGCGTATCAGACAGAAAAAGAATAGAAATGTATACCATAAGTTCGACATGCCACGAAACAATGTAAAAACATGGAAATATGAAAGAATAGACAAGAAGTTAACAATGAATGCATTAATAATAGACCGTAGGTAATGTCATTAGAATGAACAACAGATCGTTGGCTACACGATTGCCTTTTCACTACTTTCAGTGTGATATCCCTCAGGGAGACAGACTTTTACTAGAGAACCACCTTGAGGTAAGATAGCCTGCGGGTTTGTTGATACACTCGACAACAGTATAAACCGGCCCGGATAAAATTTGTAAGCAGTCAAGGTAAAAGAAAGAGAAGAATAGGCATTATTTCTCCAACGACATTAATACTTAGCAAACCTTTCATTATTTCAGTTCAATTTTTACCAATAACTGAGAAAACAAAGCCAAGTTCTTCTTTCATCCTTTTCAATAATTAAGTGAAAAAGGTGTAAACATGTATGAATTAGGTTATTCAATTTCATTGCCGTTTGACACATACGAAAAAAGCAATGCCTCCAGTCATTAAGGCGAAGTGTCCACGTAACGTAAACACGTCTCACAGCCTTCTAACAGTTTAATACTCACATTTTGTTAATTGGTATAGAAACTTATTCTGAATCGATTGATAACAAATTATGAAAATCCGTGTCTACCTATATTGACCAGAATTGATTAGCTCTTTTTAAATAAGTTATTTTTCTTTGCATTGTCTATTCATGTAGCTTATTTCTGGGTTTAAAAACCCGCAGGGAAATAGCAATTAACAATAAATCATCAATTTAAGATGTACATTTCAGCTATTGTCTTCTAGATATTTTATCAAAATATTATGTTTAGATCACTTTCGAGTGTTGGTTTAACGTATCATAACATAGCAACTAACGATATATTAACTAGTAAACATACTGATACTAACGTCACCTGACACAATGACAATATGAGAATAAAATCAGCGGAAACAATGAGCTTCTTAGGAATTTATCAATGTTTTTTAGTGTGATAATCGGTTATTATGCTCCTTTAAATCTCGATGGTGATCAAAGCAATAGCTACTGACTGAACGAACCTCGTGTCAGGTTTAATAACTTGTAAAATCGAACACTACTCGTGGGGAAGGGGGAACACTAAATGCTGATTTGAAATTTCTGAATACACTTCTGCAACTAGCTTAATAAGCTCTGTTATATACAATGTCCTCCTATCGACACAGACAGGTGTATATTGTTAGTGACGTCATATATGAATGCGTATGTCTTCTGTCACTGTTAACAATGTTGATGACGTCAACAATCTTGTGACTTGAACTAAGACACCGAAATTATTATTTCTTTTAGAAATAAGCACATGGTATGTTACATGCATATACCTGTATTGGTGGCTTTAAGTTTATGATACTTGGTCTTAAAGACATAATCGCCATTACATTTTATTTATAGTTATAGCAGTATAACGTCTGCATAAAATATATAAATCTCTCGTTTTAGTAATTAGTACACGGTAGTGAAGCATAAGTCTTTTCCTGTATTTTCATTTTGATAAAAATGGAACGCTCATGGAGGAACATGTTACTACATGTATTGTGAATAAGAAGAACAATACTATGTACTAAATATATGTATTGTCCCATTCATGACGGTTAACAATGTACTGTAGTTACAGGAATGCAAATCTGAATTACAACAAAATATTTATTTCGAAACAATTATATATGTTGGTATCCAAATTTGACTCTTCTACAGGTAAATTTAACCTGTCTGAACCCTTTATGTAGCACAGAAGAAACTAGGGTTGAAATGCCCTGAGGCTATGTATTACACAAGATATAGGGACTGATGTCAAAATACATTTACCTCCTAATCAGAGCCCAGGGTCAGAATCTGAGTAAAAGGTATGGGAGAGAGACAAAGCACTGTATACGCAGCAGCTGTAGAAATTATGTTTACTTATTTGACTAAATAACAAATAATATTGATGCTAGTAAGTGTGTAGTTTTCTAGTACGGAGTGAGATGTTATCTAAGTCCGTGTTTCTAGTAAGAAAATATACTTAACTACATGCCTACCATAAAAATAAAATCTCAGAATAAACATAAAAAATGTCTAAAAAATACAGATGTTTAAATTTATTCAAAATAAACACCTGATGGTATTATCAGTCGGCAGGATATGATCATCCATTCAAAGAGTTGTTGATTTGTGCATAAAGAAAACCATAATGATATATAATATATATACATGAGTATGTAATTCTGTTTAAAAAATGATGAATTAACCATAAATGATAGCTGCTCCGAGTCCTTTTTTTGTTAAGCACAGACTGATTTGAGTGTAAGTTTTCAAATATTTTTTTTTATTGATTTAACCTTCTTATAAAACTTCCCGGTTTTTTTCCAGTTGAAAAAAAAACCCTTGTTGCAAAGGACCTTTAAGTTCTTTACTTGTAAAACCTGTGTCCTGTGGCTATTGCGGAACACTGACCTTACAGGTACAAAAGGCTCTATCATGGTTCAGTGAGCCATTAATTGATGCTAGGGTGTGTTTTCAATTAGTGTCGACTATTTATGTAACATCCAACTATTGGAAGGGATTAGGCAGTGTAAAACACTACTATAGAGTCAAAGTCACTGTTTTGAAATAGAATTGTGTCACAAAGGGACAGCAAAAATATCGTACCTGTAAGCATGTACTGATTTACCTGTATATCTACTGGACTTGCTGGATTAATTGACAGGATTAATTGCCGTCACACAAGATGTTCAAGATTGGGTACAGCCCATCAGCATCCCATGAGACCACAGGTAAATGGTCAGTGTATGGTCATTGCTCATATATTCTCAGGTAGATATCGTATTGAAAAGAAAAATTTGTATCAGCGGGTGGTTACTTTGACCTAGCAACCATCTTTAAAACTGCCACTGAAGTGAAGTTGTAACTGTATGATTGAATCATGAGGTTCTTTGTGAAACTGAATCGATTTTATTGTTTATCATTAAATCGATAATTTTATTTCATCTATGTTCATGTATATAACTAAAGCTACATGTTCTTGCACCCTGCAACCATGAATGTTGTCATCATTTTAACAAGTGTCAATTCAGTTCTGTACCACCAGGTCAGCTGTATATTCTATGTTATTGTGGGGAACACAGTAAACCCAGGGGAAGGGGTGGTGGTTGGGGGATGTTTTAAATAATTCAACCACATACAGCATGGACATGTACCTGAAGTGTATACATATATAATAAAGAAGTCGAAAAGTCAGACTTACTCATAGTTCTAAAGAGAAGGGAACTTAAATTAAATACACATATTAAGCTTAAGCTTTACCTCTTATGCCATGCCATGCTATAAGATTTTAATATGAAACATCAGCAGCACTCTCATCTACAATGAGTCACAGTCTTTTCTAATGGGTCCCTTGAAGTAGGCAGTATATTGTAGACTAGTTATCAAAGTTAAAATTTAAAGACTTGATAGGGCCCAACGGCCAGGGTCGACAGGGACAAGAAAGTACATGTATGGCTACTTTTAAAATAAATTCATTACTAATTCGACCGAATACATGAACACATATTCATTTGCCTTTATCTAAAAAGTTGTGTCTTTATTTGTATTTAAGACATCCTTTCTCTGGCTGTGCTTATCTTATACAATTCCTTTTTCTGGTTAATATAAAATTTACAGTTGTTAATGCATTAAATTTCAAATCACATTATTTGTGCATAAAGGTCCGAAAAACAGATCCCTGCTTGATAGATTGATGTTTGGAAATGTTCTACATTTAATAAGATAGTTACATATTTTGTTCAACAATTTTACTGAAGCGAGGTGTTTTTGATATTGGTCTTTAGTATGTAAGTTCTCTCAGTAATCAATAACTCTGACGAATTGCATTAATATTTGCTTATTTAAAGGTGATAGAATTTTACCTTTTTATTGTTCTATCAAAGAACACACTAAAAGAATACCGAGGTGTCAATTCGATAAAACTAAAACAAACTACGAAAAAAGGAAATGTTTACATGGACACCAAGAAAGGGAAAGTTCACGATCGGAAAGTCGAAATTGGTAATTTCTGGCATCGTCACATCTGTGCCAGTTTGAATTTTTCCTTAACTAGTCTAATACGTCTTGTTCAGAAATAACTAAGGGTAGTGACTGCACTAGGTCTGGTGAGAAGGTTTGATGTTATAGATAGATACAAGTTATTAATTAATAGTTACAGCTTCATCGGTTGGTAATTGAATACTTATCCTTTCATTGTGTAGAACAAGTATACTATTTTTTTTCATTATTTTCACTATAAACAGACAATTGTCTACGATTAACTAGATTGACAGGTTTGTTCGAGTACCAGAACCCTAATGACGACATATTCTATATGGTTTTGTCTCAGAGAAACTCTAACAAGTGCTTGGTCTGTAGGGTGTTGAATTACAGATGTATATTCCTCGACTAATACAATGTTTAGGCTATATAATATACTGCAGGAGGAAATTTCCAGTTTCAAAATTTTGATACATCTTCAATAAGTTTGATAAGCTGGCCATGTTAATCTCGTATCTTGTTAGTTTTGTTTGTTTAGACAGCATGATTAACGTGTTGACTTACAGTAACATATCAGCACGGCTATAAACGTCAGTCCAAGTATGCTCTTCTTCCTACATCCTACTGGATGTTCCATATCTAACGTGTTTGTAGACAGTTGGTTGCACTGGAGATGAGAGAAAACACAGAAAGACTATTCTGCGTTTTAATAACTCTCAGAAAACGAATAGAAATACATACTATAAGTTCAACATGCAACGAAACATACGCCAACAGAAAACTAAGAAGCATCAGAGAATAGACGAAAAATTATCAATGAATAAATTATAAATAGACCGTAGATAATATCATTAGAATGAACAACAGGTCGTTGGCTACACGATTGCCTTTTCACTTTCAGTGTGATATCCCTCAGGGAGACAGACTTTTACTACAGAACCACTTTGAGGTAAGATAGCCTGCGGGTTTTTTGATACGATCGACAACAGTTTACACCTGACACTGGTATAATTTGTAAGCAGTCAAGGTCAAAGAAAAAAGCATTGAAAATGACTTCTCCGACGACATTATTTCCAAACCAAGCCTGTCAGTGTTGTCATTAAATTTTTACCAATAATGTCTAAAACAAAGACATGGGTTTTTTCAACCTATTATCAATAACTATTGAAAAAGGTGTTAAGATGTCTGATTGTGTTGATTCCATAACATTGCCGTTTGCCTTCGGGCAGGGAAATGACAGACTATGATTATTGATAAACTCCAACAAAGCGATACCTCCAGTCATTAAGGCGAAGTGGCCACGTAACGTAAGCCCGTCTCACAGTTTTCTACCAGTTTAATACCAATATATTGTTAATTATAATAGAAACATTATCTGAATCGAATTATAACAAATTATGAAAATTCGTTATCACAGCTAATGTTTATTCATATAGCTCATTTAATATATATATATATATATATATATAATAAGCAAGGGAAATTAGTAATAAACAATAAATAAGCAATTTCAGATGAAGGTTTAGCTGTTGAAATGCTGAATATACTTTCCGAAACTAGCTTAATAAGCGTTTTTATATACAATGTTTTCATGCCGTGAATGGGCCACAGGGTTTATATTATTGGTGACGTACTAGATTAATGCATATATCTACTGTGCCGTCACAATAGTTACAAGTGTTAATGACGTCATCAATCTTATGAATTAAACTATGACTTTATAGTAATAGTCGTTTAGACCCTACATTCGTATTGCGACACTTATCTTTTTGCTAAGAGATGAGAAAAAGTCACGTTTAGTGCAGTGTTGCTTATGTTATTGGAAAAGGCACTTTAGGAAATCGAAAAATCACTAAACACTTGAATATTGCTGCTGCTCTAAATTTACAACAGGTAGTTCGTATATCCCTTTTCATCCACGACCACTATACTTTCTCTCACTTCCAACTCATTGGATAAACTTGCTAGGAGTAAGTGAACATTTTGGGATACCAACTCACTAGTGGGTAACACCCTGGAGGTTATTTCATTGTTCAATCTACTACTTGTGACGGTAAGTATCAATGCTTTGCAACATCGTCTGCCATCGTGACGTCACAGCTCATGGCAAATATTTCCTCTTGATCAGAGTTTAATGTATTCCCAGAGTAAAACAAATGTGGGTTTTTTTCTCAGAAATTATATATACTAACTTCATCTTATTGGCAATGACCTGAACCCATGTTCACAGGTTATCTTCAAGGAAGAGTATTTGGATTATCAATTAGTAACAAGGTCGTCTGATTGAAAGTGTCGTTTATCTTATCAAAGAATCAATCAGCATTTACACTCAATTTTCTCTCTTGGATGACCCTGGCTGCAAAGCTTGGACAGGTTGGTCCAAAGAACAGTTTCTCAAAATCCATTCGTACTTGGTCCCATTTATTTCTTCTTTAGTATATATATAGAAAAACGACACAAAGTGCTTTTTTTTACTGTTTTGGATTAAGATGAAAACAGATATCTCTTGGAATCAGTGTCCCGCCTTTTTTGGCATTTCTCTGTCTCGTATTTCAAACACCATTCATTCTGTAGTACAAGCATTTAATAAATATATAGTACCAATGTTCATTGGTCCTTACCCTTTGAGCAGGGAACACACTTTCATACAATACTGTATTTTCAGAAACATTCTTTGGAGATTTAAGATTTAAGATTGCCATTTTAGATAGTATATATATTTATATTAAAAAACGTGCTGACCTTAACCTTCAGAGAATGTCTTACTGTGGCCAGAAGAAGAGTAATTACCTTAAATCCATAATCTAGGCGCGACCTGATGGTTACATTTTGGAAGCTAAATTGATGCAAGCATTACAAAATAAAATCATAGACAAGCTCACATGGTTGGAGCAAGACGACAATGTAGTCGTTGATCTTGGTTTAAGAGATCTCCTCGCCAATGTTAGAGGCATCTGGTATTAATACCAGTATGCCCTCATATCTTAAGCCTGGTCAGAGCCAATACTCTGATCTACAGGATAACATTGACAAGACAGTTGCTAAATCCTAATGGATTGTAGAGTATTATCATGGCCGTCTTAAGCATTTGTCATATTTTTTAGAACTCAACCAATATCACATTGAGGAAGTGCTAAAAAGTGTGACTGCATATCTCAATGGGATACGGGTACCAATTTATCGAAGATCACCGGAAACTGACAGAAAGTACAGAGAACTCGCACAACAAATGAAGTTATGACTTACAAAAGCAAACTGTTTGGTTCAGAGGGTGAAAACATAACCAGTTCTCTGCAAGAGAGCAAAGTCAGAATTCGTTAAGATGGGTGCATCTTTACTCATTTTTCCAGATCTCAATTTGGAATATTTGAAGACTATAACGTGCGGCACCTACCAGTTATCATTAGCTCCAGGCTATGTCAGTAAATATGTTATTGATGATGGAATTATGATAAACGGGTTTATCAGCACTCTCAAGACTTCATCCGTTGTCAGGTTAGTTCCTGACACAAGAGCCAGACTAGATATCATTTTTCGATTCAGTGCAGCATGACACCAAATGATAATATTCCAATAAAAAGATTACTGCTGACAATGCCCAGTTGGTCAAGGGCTATGGGAATGTGTGCTCATACAGGAAGTAAACTTTATTTCCTTGACTATCATAGCAGTCTTCAAAGTCCAAATAGTCAAATCACATCTGAGCCATACTCATAAATCTTAAGAACGAAAAATTAATGTTTAAAATGTATAAATAAAATTTCATTTTTCATTGTACTTCTTTAGATGACAGTTCTGCTCATACAGTTTATAAAGGGAAGTAATCTATATAATGTATGAATAATATAAGCATATTTTTTACAATACATTTTTTTTGTGTGTAAAACTATGTATAAAATGTATTCATCGCTAAAATTATATTGTAATAAAAACATTCTGCAAAATTCGGAACTGATTATATTACAAAATGTCAAAATAAAAATAAAATCCTTTTGGATTGATGTATTTAGAGCAAGGAGAAAAATTAAGGAAAAATATTAAGGAAAAATATGCGCTTCTGGTACAACAATAAGATTACAACAGGAAACATAAGTATATCTTACAGAGAATGGTACAATAAAGGAATAATGGTAATTAATGATCAAATCAGAGTCAGAAGTACCATTGCAATTTACACATTTCAAGAGTTCAAACAGATTTATGATATTAATACAAACTGGTTTTATGATACATGTACCAGGGCCTAATATCTGCATTAGAGAGTATATTGTACAACAAGATATGTCAAATGTAGAGGTAAGCTATCCATTTATACCAATAAATATAGAAAGTTTTTGAAAAATAAAACAGGGATAAGAGATTTTTATAGCTTATTTTGTAAAAATGATACTATTTCAACAGGTAAAGAAATGGGATGATATATTTCAATTTGATGATGAAATTTGGAAACAAAGATTACCAAATTACAGTGGCATAAGTACAGAGTTAATCAGCATATTTTGACAACTATCAGGTAATGCATATTTGATTAAAGTAGGCATATATAGTCCATAGCCCTTACTGTGAACCGTGTAACACAGAAATAGAGACAATATAGCATGTATTATGGCCTGGGGATGTGACAAAGTACTTTGAAAAAAAAGTAAATATTGAATAATATGAAATTTACCAGTAGTGAAAATTCTTATTATATGATAGCAGTTTTAACCTATTCCTCTTTTGGTGGTAAATCTAACTTTACTACTGACTTATATTTCATATCATTTCATCATTTTACTGGTATATATGTGAATGTTGGTCACACCCTAACATCATTTTGTAAATGTCAATCCTTAGTCAAAAAGACAAACTTGGTTATGTGTACCTTTAAGCTTTGTCACAGCACCAAACCACAACATGTAACAGTTCATTTTGGTTGAATCTCTGGGTCCACTCAGGTTAGAATAAAAATAATAGGACAAATATATCTCTAACTTGAGCATATAAAGGGCATGGATATCATTTTCAAACAACTTTTAAGATTTTACTTTCCAAACTCCCTTGGAGTTTTATTGAGGCCAATTCAAATATCCATGTTCACTTTGAGACTTTGTATGGAATTTACTAGAAATGGTAGCAGTGGTAATAATTGTCCTGCAACAGTGTATGATGCATCAATACATAAAATTTCAAAATATAGAATTTCATCATTGTCTGATTGGTCTTTATAAAAAATCAACTGCAACATAGGAAGATATGTAATTTGAATTAAGTTTATTTTGGATTTAATCATAATCAGTCTATCACCAAATCATATTAAGTTAATAAATGTATTGTCGGAAACTAGAGCCAATCATTGTATACACTAAAATTGATCAAATTAGATGGCACAGATAAATATTGACGGACATATAATCTTCAACATAATTAAAATGCTATAGTCACTAATGTTTCAACATTAATGTCAATGTCTTTATTTAACATCCCTAGCACATTTAAAGTTGTAAGAGTGTGGTCTAGATCTTCTCAATACTAGTCAACATGCAAATAAAAAGAAAACCATTCTCCATGTGTTGGGCTTTTAAAGTTTCGTCTAGGTGGCCAACTATTTTAGCATGCGGATTACGGAACATTCGGTTTTTAACTTTAGTTATATGATACCTATATACTTTTTTGACAAACTCTAAGATGAAAGAAAACAAAAGTCCTATCATCGTGTTAATTTTGTTTTTGTGTCAATAAATCGGCGATATCAGCCACGGTAAAAAGAACTATGGTATTCGCAAAATGACACTGGCCAATCCGTCGTCCGTAATATTACACATGTGCCAAGGGACACAATCGGAACACAGGGGTTCGTTACAAATATGCTATACTGACTGGGTCACAGCACACATAAACTGTGACCCATATCAGTATATCATATGTGTATTTTTAAAAGACATTTGTAACGAACCCCTGTGATCGGAAAGCACACCGGAGATTTGATGCCAAATTCACCGCTATTCTCCATGATCCGATTTCTGATGATCGACACCGCAGTTTTTATCAACAATGCATGTCTTCTTCCACTAACAATGCCTTGTCGTGTTACGTCTAATTGCATGCCCTCACCCCCTCTTTTTCGTTGAAAGCCTCTTTCCGACTTTCAACTGACGACAACCGTCGATAAGTTAAAACACCTGCTGCATATTGTCTATTTTCTACCCGACTTTGACGTCTAGAATTTAAGGGTTCATAATCAACTCGCTGAGTATTTTCGTAAATAAGCGGACGATATATGCGTGCAATACACATGTATTTAAACAAGAATATTAAAACAATGATACAAAACACTTACCTCCAATTAGGTAAATCATCACACCAGTTTTCCTGTAGTTTTGTAACAATTTTTCCTTCTTTCGCGAAAGAGTTCCCTGCGAGGCCGCTTAGTTCACGAGAAATACGTTCTTAGTTGAGAACGTTCTCAAATATTTGAGAACGTGTTTGAGAAAGCCAATTTTGAGAACTTCTCAGCTAAGCACGTACTTAGTCTGAGAATTGAGAATTGAGAACTAAGAATTAAGAAGTTTCGTGCAAGTGGGGCCAGAACAGTTGCATCCTTGGGCTAAGAAGATCCGACAAAGCTTGAAATAAGTTGTTTTCTTATGAATCTAGAGTTACCAGTTTGAAAACAAACTCAGAACCTCGCATAATTTTTCTCTTCTTTAATTTTTTCCAAGTCTTCCAATCGAACACATTTCATAATCTTGCAACTTATAAACCATTATCTGTAAATGTCATGAACTGTTAAAAGGCGTCTTATCTTAAAATATATATAAAAACAAAATAACAAACAAACACACAATCTCTGAACTCAGTTGATATCGTAAGAAAGTTGTCTGGGATCTGACAACTGATTGTGCAGTAACATGAATGTTTTAGTTGCCATCTTGAAAAGGAATCAACCAACGCATCTTTTCAAAACATCTGCTCTGTTGATTAAATATTCATTCCATCCAAACTGGAACAAATCTTTTCTTCTTTTCTGTCAGTTTCAGTCATAAAGATTAGACTATACATATCAACATGAATTCTGGTGTATAGACCATATAGTCACTTGATCCCTTCTTTGAATATGTTCCACCACATATTTTGGATTGATATTTTTGTCACTGGTAGTTCGTAACCTAGTCCGTCTATAAACAAAATATGTTTGGAAAACATCATTGCTTGAGATGGCTTCTGGCTGTTGATTGGTCTATAAATATCTGATAACTAAACATAGCAAGGGTTTTACCAAATTTGAAAACCCCGAGGGTGGAATTTCCCTATCCTACGCCCAGTTTCATCATACATATATTCTGTCTTAATGTATAGCGCCATTTGAACGAATTGTAAATGGAACGTAGTAAATGTGATTATTGATCAGATAGTTCGCTGGCTAAATAATTATATTTTACTTTCAGTGTGATAACATCAGGGGCAACAGGCTTCACTTTTATAACAGAATCATTCTGAATTAACACAGCCTCCGGATTTGTTGATAAATTCGGCAATACTATAAACTCAGGGCTGTCATTGTATGCAGCCATGGTAAAGCAATCAGGGTTTTGAATTCATTTTGTTTTCTAATGACTTTATTTTCAAACCAAGTTGAAGGCATGTATTTGTTAAAGATGTAGTTTTTCTCATCGATAATTTATTGTTTTAAGGATTTTGGCCATGATTATTAATTATTTTATTTTCAAATTATGCAAACAATACATGTGAAAATTGGGACCAAGTATATCGGCTTCCAGCTGACTGGACTATGTCTCCGCCCGTTTATATTTCTCTTGTGAATAGACATCTTCACCCTAAGGTTTTTACTCATCCCTTAGATATTTTTATTCAAAGTAAAAAAAAACAAGCTCGGTAGTGGCTGTATTAGGGGAGATCGGGGCAAGTTCGGCTCAATTTTATTAAAGTCGTTCTGGACAGAATGGCATTCGTTGAAATTACTTTAGATATATATATACCACGAGGAAGAGAAATTCCATGCCATTCATAAAATAATAACAATAACAAAATGGCAAACACGCACTTATTAGAAGAATATTTCTTTTCTGCCGGAAGATTGGATGACCGAACATGCTCCGCCTTGAGGAATGTTCGGGCAAGCAGTCTTGGCTAAGTTCGCCCAGATGTTCTAACCAATTAACCGACGTTCCATGTATTGCATTGGCTGAACCTGCCCGAAATTGATATTTCAACAAATTCGTATATTACAGTGTTAGGGATATCGATGCTACACGTTTTGCATACCATCATGTGAATCTGTCAGCGTTTCACACGTATGACATAAATTAATAGCAATAATGTTTACAGCAAAATCGCAAACTGGAAGATTTTTTTTTCTTCTAATTAATTTCACAAGACAGAAAATATCTCGAGTGGCCGGACTTTACCTTAGGACGAACTTGACCCGGTATATATGATAAAAAGAGGACAAGGACTATATAAATTGTCCTAATAAGCTAAGTACATTATTCCTATAATGAACAAACCTTTAACAATGTCTCTCTACTAAATACTTCTCACGGATCAGTTGAGGGGCATCAGACTAATCTAATGTATTATTCCTTTAAAACAAAGGCCTTGATTAATCAATAGAAATTACAACAAAAGAAAAGAAGTAAAAAGTATATAGGAAAGTATTTCTTGTTGCTATGCTTGTTTTACATTTCATGTAAAAACTATTGAAGATAGTTTATTTTTTATTTTTTTATTGTTGCAACTTACATAGTGTATCTATGGAAAATCAGAATTCTCCTTTCGAACGGATATATTGAGATTTTTCAGATGGGCTGAATTCTTTACCGCCAGATAGCCTGTGTATGCATACACCTTAGAGCACTCCCGGTCAATATCCATGACGTTATCTAACGACAGTTTTAACCGCCAGGAGTTCGCAGTGGCTGTAGAGTTGGCGCGCACAGTACTAAAGGCGGGATGACCAGGTGACATTTTCGGGTCCCCTGCAATGTGCTCCATCAGCCAACTTTTGAAATTGCTTTTTGGTTGAAGTCCCAAAAATTTAAATATTCGAATAGAAGTTTCTAAAGGTCTCTGTGCTATCTGTTCGTATAGCAGTGTTTTAATTCTGTTAGGATATTTGACCTTCAGTGATTGGCCTATACTTATGTCTCTGTTATACCTATCGCACACGGCCCGGGCTATCGAAGACATATTTCCCATTTTGTATTGAAGATGCCTTATGGCTTTTATCCTGGACACGATCATCCCTCGTGGATCTCGTAGTAAGTGTATCACTTTTAGGTTAGGAATATTCTCCATTAATTCCTGTACCATGTCCATAGACAATCGTATGGTTTTTATTATCCGGACCGCTTTTTCACACACTGGAATCAGTTTAGAAATACACTTTTTCTGATTAGCTTCACGTTTACATTGGTAAGCTAATTTATGGAATTGCCTACTCCTTGATAAGAAATAGAGGTTTAGCGTTTTTAAATTACATTTGTAAAAGTTCTTGAAATGTTCCATTATGAATCCGTAATCATTCTTGGGCGTATTTCTGCAAATAAATGAAAATGACAAAATTAAATAAGCTTTAAGTATGTTGTAGGCATCTTTTATTCCCTAAAGAACACTGGCTGTGCCACACCGGGTGTTGTAGCTCCTAATAAACTGTCTAAAATATACGCAGGCCAATGAGTCTGTGAAAAGTCATATGAGTCAAAAAAAGACCAGCTCAAATCGCAAAGGTGTGAAATAATAGCACAAGTGTTGTAACCGCCCCTTTATATCTCCAACAAATATATAGATATTTCCCTACTTGATAAGTTTGCTTTAACTCGTTTGTGATGAAAAGGCGAAATTCAGTATTCTTATTTGTTCTGAAAATAAATCTGACAAAGACAATTTGTGAACGACAATTGATTGATGACTCATTTACAAGGTACACAAGAATGGATGATACATATATAAAGTACACAAGATTGGATGATACATATATAAGGAACACAAGAATTGATGACACATTTATAAGGTACATGAGAATGTATGACATATTCATACGGTATACAAGAATGAATTACTAGTTTATAAGGCACACTAGAATATTAAGTACACGAAAATGCATATTCATGCAATAATAGCATTCCACTAAATGCTGAATAATAATTTAATAATAATTTATTCATTGTGCCGTTTACAATATTGCTTAGATTGGACCAAGATTTAAAAGGAGAATGTATTTGATGAAGCAGAAGATGCTTTCTCCTCTGGAAAACTTTGTCTCATTCTTGTGCTTTTTTCAAATGTCACTTTATGAAACATTCATCTTTTTCATTTGCCGTACTTTCACCAATTTCGAGTTCTAATTTCGATTTTTAACACTATTATCTTCTCTTGATGTTTTCAAACGAAGAAAGAAGAAAAAAAGATATGTAAAGAATCATATACAAATGCTTACAATTATACTTGGTCTTCGTTTACTTACTTGCACACGTCGTTGGTGAGGTAGCACATACCACGATCGCGAGACAGATAATAACCTCTCTCCATGCATTGCTTGGCGGGTTCAAAAGAGTAAAGTGCATGGGGCACCTGCTGGACGATATCTCCGATTAAAGAGGAGCCCGACCGTAAGTACGTTATCAGTAACACATTAGGCACATCTGTAGAAAAAATATAAAAACTCTATATTTAACATCAATTATGAAACAAGTTATTCCAGCTAATATAAATCACTCCTGTTTGCCCGAATTTAAGGCCGCATGGGATCTTAAGGTTTATTTTTAGGGAGTTGTATGAGAATATCACCTGTTAATTACTGTATATTTGTCAGAGAGAGGTTAATCTATATTGAGGGAGTTTTATTAGAATATCATCTGATAATTACTGTATATTTGTCAGAGAGAGGTTAATCTATATTGAGGGAGTTTTATTAGAATATCATCTGATAATTACTGTATATTTGTCAGAGAGAGGCTAATCTATCTTAAGATTTTTTTATTAGGATATCATCTGTTAATTATTTTATATTTGTCAAAGGGAGGCTATTCTCTTCCGAGGTAGTATTATTAGGATACCATATGTTAATTACTTTATATTTGTTGGAGAGAGGCTTCCGAGGTAGTATTATTAGGATACAATATGTTAATTACTTTATATTTGTTGGAGAGAGGCTTCCGAGGTAGTATTATTAGGATACCATATGTTAGGTTTATTTGTCTCCATCGTGTAGTACATACCCAGGGAACATATCATACGTCATACACATATTAAAACAACACTTAATCGTTTACTGTTTTCAGTTAACAATTCATCTCTATTAATATTTCCAAAAGTAATCTAAGTTTAGCTTACCTTGGCGTTTTTCAGCATCATCGATTGGCACGCCAAAGTCTACTACAGTTTGATTCTCGCCAGAGTGTTTGTTAGTTTTGCCACGTTGAAGTTGTTTCAGCGATTTTTCTTCGTTCTTTATGTCGATCCTTGTATATTCATCTGTGAAGAAAATATATAGTATAATATAGAGTGTTTACTTATAATCTATTGATACTTTTTACAAAACACCAGGATATAATGTTTACTTTTAAACTATTGACAGTATTAACAAAAAGGCCAGGTTGTATTTATACTATTTACAAACTATTTATACTATTTACAAAACAGCCAAGATATAATGTTTACTTATAAACTATTTATACCATTTAGGGCGACACGTACACCATAAAGTCCAACGTCCGGTTCGCTAGGTGTACTTATAGATAATACTAAAACTAATCATTATCTCACTTAAATTAGCATTGGCTGTGATCACTTCTAGCTCACCAGGATGAAATGACAGCTTGAATAATTATAAATATCAAAGGATTTTTATGATAGTTATAATATACTTCAAACATCTAGGAATTTAGATTAATTTCTTTTTTTAAAGTTTAATTATCAACTGTTAAACACCACATTCTTAGTCACACATTACCATTCTTACTAGGTATTTAGGCATCTTATTAAATGTTACAATAATAAAAAGAAAGTTTCATTTTATAACTTTTTATATCATTATATCAATAATATATTTGAAGTACAAAATTATTACAGAATAAAATCACACATTTCATCTTATCATATGTCATATCAGCAGCACAAGTACTACAGAACGGATATATTTACATATATAATTAATATTGAAATATTTTCAATTAACATTTACTATTAAAAATTTGAAAGTTTTATATGATGTATATATATGATCAGCTTCCGGCTTAGATAGAACACAACCCTACTATATAGAAGGGTTAAACACATGTAAAACACAGGTAAATACTGCCAATACTACTCAGAAACAGACTTTAATCCTTCTATCAACATTCTTCCCCCCCCACCCCCATGCTATTTTAAAAAGTGGGGGAACTGAGAACAAGCCTCGTAATCATGTCCTAAATCCATTTACTCGATAGCAATTAAGTAATTAGTTTTAGTGACATCTGTCATTCATAGCAATCGGCCTGTCAAACCCATGCAGGCTGTACCCGACCAGGTAAGCCAATTTAGCTGTCCTTAGTCTGGGACTGAATGCAGTGTTCGATCTGGTATGACCAGTTAATCCTGTTACCTATTATAATTAAGTTGAAAGATATATGGTATAAGATGGACAAAGTAAATGCATGAGCTAATCTGAAAACAATGACACATGTCGACTTTAAAGGAAAAGCTTCATAAATAGAACTTATCCGTCTAAAATTGAGGAGCGGCGTCGTATGCTATATCCAGTGATGAAACAACGTAAAACTGCTGGCTGCAAGGTTAAGTTGGTGCGCGATCGGCGATCGGAAGTAACGATGGAGGCAACCTCTTCCTACCGCGATGCGATGGACAGGACCCCGACTTCCGGTCAACGAGAATCCAAACGGAGGCGGAGATTCACTGCTACACCAACCAGCTCTTCGGGGTAGGGGGGG